>NC_034409.1:190271520-190507298 GCF_002078875.1 Numida meleagris | reverse complement strand
GGAGAGGAGAGGAGAGGAGAGGAGAGGAGAGGAGAGGAGAGGAGAGGCAGTCTCCGATTCAAGCAAGGAAGATTTAAACTGAGTATATAAAAAGCCTCTGACAGTAACAATAAGATAGGTAAATACATTCTTATCACTAGCAGTATTTATGAATAACTTAGATAACTTTGAGAGGATCCATTTGAACAAACTGTAGACATCTGCAATGTAAACATCTTTATCTGAGCTAATCATTCTGGACTACATTTACAGAGAGAAACATTCAGCATACCTGTCTCATCACATCCTAAAGCTGATATAAGATACAACTCATCCAAAACTCACCTCAGTAGTGCCTGTTTCTCTCTACTGCCTATAAAGGGAGGCTGAGGTAACTAATTCAGATGTAGACTTTTACCCTGTAGTTGTATAAAGGTACATCAGAATCTGTCAGGAACAGTTAAATAGAGATAACTGATCACAGGTTTGGATGAGATATCTCTGAAGGCACATTCCCACCTCTATTTTCAGTGATGCTGCGCTATCACATATGCTGACTTGCTCTAGTCAAGATTTCCATAGTGTAACCATTGGAGAATATTGTCTTCCATTTAGCTCTAAAAAGCTTTCTTATGACTCTTCTGAAGTGCATAAAAGGACCAGAATGATGACTTTCACAAATGCTCTATTTTGTTGGATAGCAAGAAATAATGGATTACTGTTATAAATGTAGCCACAGAGTAAGCTGGATTTCAGCTTCTGTCTGTTTTTACCTCCTTTATACTTTCATTTACACTTTTAAATAAAAAACTATGTTTTTGGTATAAATTTGACCGTTATTAGCTGTAACGTTTAGTTTCCTTCTCTGTCCACGGCTACATCTGCTTTCAAGCACAGGAACTATTGGATTCTTTGCAAAAAGAAAATGTCGCCTTGATTTAGCATGATGATGCTGACGATATAGCAGGTTTTCACCCCATAGAGAAAAACATCCTATCTTTCCACACTAAAGCCTCCCTCAAACAAATCCAATGTAAGAGATGGAAGGGTATTAACTTTGATTCACTGAGGAATATTGCTGTAGTAATTGCAAGCAGAACATTGATGGAATGCAAATAACCTTTCAAAAGATTCATCACAAAGTCTCCCTCAGTTCTTTTAACAGCAGGAGCAAAAAAACTCAAAACTGGGCCTGGAACATTTTAAAGAAAGAGTCAAAGCAACTGCATGTATAACACATGAATATATAGGATTAGCCGGCTTTCTTTCCCTGAATCTCTTAGTCTATTCTTTTTCCTCTAGGGAAAAAAAAGGTTCCTCTTGGGAACTGTCTATTTCAGCCAAACTGGTCTTCTACAATGAGTGTATGATTATGGTATCTGAATGCTTCCATGTAACCATTCAAACCATATGGGAAATTATGCACTATGAGGAACATTTAAAAAAGGCTGGAACTTGAGAATAAAAATGGAACTAAGGAAGAGTGGGATGGCTCCTCAACAGCAGGATGAATTTGTAGACCATCCTTCTAGATGTCCTTGTTTGAGTTATCTTTTTTCTATTTGACATTATAAGTATATTGTCTTCGTGGTATTTATAAGCAGAGGATTGCTAATAATAATACAAAATCAAAACAAGGTTTCAAGTCACTGATATCTCTGCTTTTTTTCAACAAATCCTGTCTTCTCTCTGCTCAAAAATTCATTGGCCAGGGATGGTCTTCAGCAGCTCTGAGACTATTTTTGAAGCTTAGTGGGGCCAACTATAACAATAGAAACAGAACAGTCCATTAATTACAGAATTGTTTTCTGAGCAAGCCTTCATTAGTCATTGTCAGTTGTCATTTTACATCAGCCACTTTAAACAAGCTCAAAAAGGCAACGGATCATAGGAAGTAGGTGAAAAGCTGAGAGAAAGAGGATCTGATGGAACTTTCACTCTTTTGATGCTTTCAAAGCCAAGCAAAATTCTCTGACATGCAGCCTAAGTTTCTAGTCCCAACTACAGTTAAGGAGAACCAGGTGTCCAAATTCCTTAGCTGATTCAGAAAAATTCAGCACAAACTTTGTGTGAAGTTGATTTTGTAGGGAGAGTTTATTCAAATTCTAACACACAGCCAATAGGATGTTTTTGTGTGATCTAATATTATCCATTCTGGACATTATACTTGAACTATGGCTCTGTCAGGAGAATTAAGAATCCATCATCTTTCCATGGATCAGAGAACATAGAATGAAGACAGCTGCATAATACTCAAAACATACTTACTCGTAAAAAGTTGTCCAGCCATTCTCATTGCTTTTGGTGGCAAGGAGACCAGAGTTGCCATGGTAAGTCATCATGGCCACTTCATGTCCCTGTGTGGTTACACTCTTGAGTGCGCTGTTGGTACCAATTGTCACCCAGTAGACTTGGCCATCGGGCACCACAAGCCAGAGGGGCATCCCCGTGGAATCTCTTCGGATATTGACTAAGTTGCCATTGTTGTCAGTGATAAGGGTTATATCTCCATCTCCAGAATAAGTAAAATTGTAAAGATAATCTCCAGTGGTAAGGCTCTGAGTATATAGGTGCTTACCGCTGGTGTCAAACAAGTAGAGTTCCTGGTCTATGGGTGAGGATAACTCATACATATTTTGCGTGTTGAGGAATGGTTTGTTTTTCCGTATGAAGCGTATTCGGATATTTCCAAGATCAGCGACGTACAGCTCTCCGTCTGCACACACTGCAAGGGAGGACGGTGCATTGAGTTTGGCGTCCTTGGCGTAGCCATCATCCCCGGAGAAGCAGTCACAGTTAGCATCATTCTTGCAGTCACAGCTGCTCGGGGCACCAGCAACGAGAGAAATCTCTCCATTGGTGGTAACCTGCCTGATGCGGTTGATCTTTTTCTCATCAGTTTCAGCAATATATAGGACCCCATTATGTGAGACAGCCAGGGCAGTGGCAGACTCCAGGGTGGCGTGTATTGCCACCTTGCTAAGGAGGAAGTGATCCATCCCTGGGACCTGGCAGTGCATGGGCCTCCCTGCCACTATGCGCACTTGGTGGTTCTCAGAAATCTGTAACACAACGTTGTTGTCGAGCACATACAGGGAATTATCCATCGGGTTGACTGCCAGATCCGTGGGCCATTCGAGACGAACCTTAATGGTAAAAAAGCACAAGGAAATGGTTATAATGAGATCTTTTTTCAATGTATGATTGATGTAAACCAATCTCAAGTGAGGATGTGCCAACATGGATTAAAGGGAGAATGGGTATGCACAACTGATTGTTACTGCTTGGTATGATGGCACTCTTTGGATTGACAGAGCTTGCACCTGAGAGCAGAGACCTGAGACTAGGAATTTTGTTGGCTAAGTATTGTAAAATCAATCAGTCAAACAAAACAACAACCCTTTTACTAAATGATTCTCCAGACAAGTGGCCCAGCTCCTCTCAGTAAATGACAAAGAGAAATACAGAAAACTAGCAGCTGTGTCAGCATGTGAACATCCAGGTTATAACCACCTATTTTGTGCTTGATGCTGCAAAAAGGCAAAACAGCAAATCACAAGAAATTTGGGCTCTTGAGCTTTGTAGAATGGAATGCTTGTGTCCTTACAGTGTTTTTTTTCTTTTTTTTTTTAACAGAATGGAAGAAAGGCTTCAAGTGACATATCCCAGTTATACACTGATAATCCATAGGCACATAGACTGGTAACACCACAAGTGAGTGAGCGCTAGAAGGTCTCTGTTTATAGCTCTATTTGTGCAAGATGCTCTCTTTTAAAGTGAGTCTACTTTTTTAGTTGTCAATACAAAGAAACCTCTACCAATAGAATTCAGGGTCTTCTCCCCCTCTTTTTTTTAACCAAGTACAATAAGATGTGCATTTTCTTTTTTGTAATGTGTAGGAGCCAATCAATTGCTTAAATGTTTTCTTAATGGTGCCTGTTCCCCATTGCAGACATGTGAAGTGGAACTGGAAATGAACAGCTTTAAAGAATGCTCTTGGTCACCTCCAGGAAGACTTTAAATAGATTTTCAATGAGTTACAAACAAACAGCTATTCTGGTAGTGCACTGCCTTTCAGTCAGCCAGGCAACTCCAAGTTGGAGCAGGTGGATTTGATATCTACTGGTTAACTAAGAAACTGGCCGCTTTGTGCCATTCTCTCCACTTCTGTCTGTAATTTCTTTTTTTTTTTCTGGTGTTCACAAGAACATGATGTGCTGCAACTGTGAGCTCTGGGAAGGGCACACACCAGGCTGTGCCATTCCAAAATGCCCTTGTTTCTTTGCTGCAAACCTTCCTCTTCCACCCTCCATCTTGATTGTTGCATATTCTTGGTTGTTGCACTTCTTGGTTGTCTGAAGTGGCTAAATTAGGAGTATTTTGTATCCATAAGGTAGTAATCTTATTGGAAGGAGGACACAGGAGTAGGCTCAAGTCCAGTGCGTCATCCCACATTGTGACTTCATTCAAAACCAAGAGCAAGAAGAGGCCAAGAGTCACACAAAAGATTCATACTTTTAAAGCCTATAGCTGAACATCTCTGCCACAGCCATGCTTTACTTTTGATGCTTTTATTCCCATTTAAATCCTTTTTCAACTTTCTTTTTCTTAAAGCATCAGTTGCAAGGTGCTTGGTTCACTATGCCTTCTAATGGCTGGGCTTGTGAAGCTCAGTTTCGTGGCTAAGCAGTGCGCTAATCTCTGCCTGGTCTGATTCTCTGTTGACAAAATATCCTTCCTGTTCTCAGCACCTGGCCTATTTTAACCCTTTCTGTAGTGAAACATTATAGCCTGTGCATTCCCCTTCAATAAGGCATGTCCCCACTACTTCAATGGCCTTTAAGCTCCACAGCCTTGAGTTAGCAACACGAGCAGAGTTTATTCTAAACTGATTGTTCATAACTGTTCTTAAAAACCACTCCCTGTCAACACTGACAGCTAAATATTTCATGTTTTCACGTCCCAGATAGCTCCAGGGACCTGACTGAAAAGACCCTTCTAGCCATTGCAAACGATAAAAGGCAATTCCTACACTAGGCTTTGTGCTGTGTTGATTATTTCTTCATTAATTTTTCCTTCATTAATCTTGCCTTTGGTATGTCCGTCCAGAACACGACTGGTTAATCTGTCTGTGCCAGTACAGGTTTATCTAAGAATGGCTCCAACCGTATTATGACAGAAGAGAAAGAGGCTTTAGCTGATACATTTCAGCTCATCTAAGAAACGTTTAAATATGACATTGGTAGGCATATAAACCACATAACTTGCCCAAGAATAATTTTTAAATCCTCAATCCACAGTGGTCTTGTGGTAACTGCCCCTGAAATTCAGATAGAGAAAAAAAAACATGCCTACAAGATGAGAAACATACTACAAAATGGCCTTTAACCAGCAAAATTTACGTCTTCAAAAGGCACAAGAGCTTTTAAAACTCATAATTTCAGCTTGTTCATAAATTGTGGACAGTGGGAAACAGTTGCAAAGAAGCAAGAATAACCTTTTCAAATTAGAAGGAAAAACAGGAAGAACAGATTCCATGTGGGAGCATGGAAATTATCTAGGTAGTTACAAAAAGGAAACCCCGTTGACATCTATTGTGGCTGAATAACAGTACTTAGCCCTCCAGCTATGATCTGTATTTTCATAAGAGAGGGTAACATTCCTCTAGCCAGGCAAACCACAAGTGGCTCAAAGGTTTCAAAGGACAGCATCTCGAAACCGGCACGATTTGACAGGTTGGCCAGTGCTCTGCAAAACAGAGTGCTGGGCTGTAACAGACTTCTCTTCCGCATCATCCAGAAGTAAAGCAATCATCAAACTGAGATTTCTTTTTCTCTCTTCTTTTCCCCTCCACCTGTAAGCAGCAGGACTTAAAAGCCCAGCATGATGGTAGCTGCAACCAATTTGCAATCTGATGCAATTCAAGATTCTTGTTTTCCTGCTGTTGCTAATTCTGGCACTGCAGCCTCCCATCAGTATTTCCTAGATGTTAATTTGTTGCAGGCCTAAAATTGTGCTGGGCCAAATTGGAATGGGAGGAAGTAATGTACAAAACAATGGTTTGCTAAGTTGTTATCACAGAGCAAGGCTTATCCCCACTAAAATGAGTACTGTTGCCTGCTCTTTTTAATTTAAAACAACTAGTTCCTCAAGAAATGAGCCTAATAAAACTTGCTCTCCCAGGAATCTGTGTCTCACAGCTGGCTGGGAGCTATGAAAGAAATCTTAAAATCTCTCCAGAAATTCTGAGTTCAGTCAGTAAGTTCTTTCCTTCAGTCTTTATAGGATCTTCCTTTTTGACCCAGACACTTTCATACTACAGAATACGTAGGGATGTAATTCCCCTTACACCCTTATCTCTTTGTCGAACTTGTGGAGGCACACAGATCTGCAGACAAGGTGAAAGCACAGGATTCTATTCAGCAGAAAAACAAATTAAAAAGTTGTCTTACCTGAGAAATGTCCATGACAGAGTCACAGCTGAGAGGCCGAGCAGATGTCAAGTCATTGGAACCCAACACTGTTGAGATGATGCCATTCTGATCGATCCGCCTGATCATAGTGCCATCAACAAAGTAAATTAGGCCAAACTTGTCCACGGTGATGCCTAGGGAAGAAAAAAGTATGTCAGTCAGAGAGGAACAGCAACCTGAAAATACATGATGAATGGAAGATAGCGTCTGGGCTGTTCCATGAAACAGTAGGACTGCGGGTTTGGTGGGGAACAGCATACTTTCTGGCATTCAAAAAGGATGAATTGGACACACAGCAGTCCTGGGTACTGAGAGCTCTGAACCAGTACCGTTACACTGAAGGCACTTCCAACCATTACTGACACATTTAGAAATCCCTGAAAAATATGGAAGAGGGCATGGCATCCAGAGAACCCCTGGAAAGAAAAGGTTTTCTAGTAGTTACGTGTCTTATATGTTCAGAATCATGACGACTTGCTCATACAATGAATATTAAGCCATGCACCTGAAAATGTTTCCCTGGTGAATGTTTCAGAGACAGTGGTGAGAACACCTATGAAAGACACATCAGGTCAAATGCCAGATGTGGAAGTGTGGAAGGGTTTCTCATGGAACAATCCCACTAATCTACAGTAACTCACCCGTTTCTGAATATGGCTACAGGTGATTTCTATCACTGTTCGAACCCCCTCTGCAGGCACATTCCTATCACTGGATTTGAAGTCTGTCAACAACAGTTACAGACTGCTGATTCTTGTTTCCTTCCCTACAGATCTGTGCTATTTCCCCTCCCCCCTCGGCATCATTTCTCAAGTACTTGTTATGTTAGCGCAACCTCCTTTAATCCTCTTTATCCCAGGCTAGCTATACTCTGCATCTTTCATCAGAGGATTTCATGGTGCTTTACACTTACTAATTAGACCTCATAGCAGTCTGTGAGTGTGATCATCTTAATTTTACGTATCAGGAAAATAAGAGATAAAGCAATTTTCACAAGGTCATAGAGAGTATTCATGACTAAAGCAGGAATAAGAAGTTAAGGGCCCCATTCACCTCTCTTTTATGCCAGTATAAATTAAAAATAACTCCATGGATACTAATAGAGTCATTCTTCTCATCTATCCCACAGTAGCAGAATGCTGCACAGCATAATATTTGAGTATCTCCAGACACTCAAAGAATGTAAAGGAACAGTAAAGTAGAAGAATGTAGAAGCCTGCAATGTCCTTTCCTATCCAAGTGAAAATTCTGCTTGGAATATATGAATATATGAATATCAGGATCCTTCTGCTTGGTTTATTTCACTAGCAGGGTAGCAATCACTTGGCAAAAACGTTGACATCTGCACTGTGCATACAAGCAAGTATCGGGAGCTCTTTCAATCAGCAGAGAGAAATACCTATTTCTGGGGTGCAATGCATATCACCCTACAGCAGATATCTGCATGAGATTATATGAATCCTTCTAGAAGCATCTTCTCCTTCCTGCTCACTATAAAAGGAGACTGCAGCAAATATTTCAAATATTTCAAATAAGGGACATGGGTTATTGGGCATGGTGGTTGATGGTTGGATTAGGTGAACTTACTGGTCTTTTCCAATTTTTATGATCTTATGATTTCCAAAGGAAACATTTTTCTGCAGACGGATAAAGTTAGTGACACGAATCCTCTCCATGATGTTTTTTTGGCTGTCATTATGGCGATAGATATGACGGAAAATCTGTTCCAGATAGAAAGCCTTGAGAAAGTTTCTGAGAAGCGACCAGATCTTGTGTTTCTCCAAAATGCCATTTTACAGCCAGAGCTTCTTGTCTGAAACATTTACCCTCAGACTTTCATCCACTGTGAGGTATGCTGTGAAGTACACATGCAGCAGTTCACAGATTAAAAGTTTTTGCCCTTCATGCAGCAGGGACTAATCCCCTGATTGCTTTGGAAATTAAAATCATGGCCTTCAGCCAGCATTGTAACTATTGTATGGGCTGGGAGCCATGCAGGTGGATGATAAGTGGAAAAATGCATCATATTTGGTCCTACAGAAATCTACAGAGGAAATTAAATGACACAGAAGATAATCTAGCCTGGAAGAAATGGCAAGAAAACCTCATTGTTTGAGGGAAAGAACAAACTTTTCCATTTAGCCGAGGCAAAAGAAAGAATTCAAATAAGACTGCAACCTGTTGAGTCAAAGTCAGTTAGGAATCAAGACACCAACGCTGCAGATCACTGAGCTGAATGGGAGCTATGTATTTTTGCTGGGAGGTAAAAACTGCATTTTCCTTAGTCCTTCACATCATCTCCCTGCATGAAGGGCATCACTTTGACCTGGATTGGATATCTGACCAACAGAGCAGTGAGGTTTCAGAACAGCCTCTAGGGCGATAAGGAAAAAAAATTACTTCTTGCTTCTTTTAAGATCAAGTTCATTAGTTTTGGAGGGGATTATATGACAGGATTTCTGAGATAATGGATGACAAGACTAAATGACCCAAAAGATTGCTTCTAGTCCTACATTCCAATACCTGTGTTTAACTTATGCCAAGACAGAGCTAATCTCAGCAGGACCATGAAACAAGACGCTCAAAGACAAGTGGCAAGAACTTTTTGCACACTTGAATGCTACAGAAGAAGCCACAGCAGCGCTGGCCACTTATTCCTGCTATGCAATACCATAGCATCATAGAATGGCTGGGGTTGCAAAGGACCTCAAAGACCACCTAGTTCCAACCCCCTGCAGCGGGCAGGACTGCCAACCACTAAAATCAGGTTGCCTAGAGCCCCATCCAGCCTGGCCTTGAGCACCTCAACGCATCAGTTGTATCTTAGCACTTTGTCAAAAGCTGCAGGGAGATCTGGAGGGAAACGCATCAATATTCACTTGCATCCACGGTTTGAAGGAAATTGTCTTTACCTGTCATGACATCTGTCAGCGTCGTGCCCTAGGTGACACCCCGCTCAGCAAGCCATCCATGTCACCTGTCACTGGCATCTGCTGCCAAAGATTATCGCTCCTCTAATTATTTTGCCCACCGAATGGTGACTTCTTCAATGTTTGGCGGTGTTTGTTTGACAACCAGGAATACAATCGAGCACTTTAAGCAATGTGGTAGACCAGCTTAGTTGCTCTTCATTGTCTTTTGTCAAGCAGAAGGGAACTAGGAACCCTTCCGAGGCTCACAACCAGCATTTTTCAGGGCGCCTGTCCATTACTCTGTGTGACAGGTCAAAAGGCAGCGAAGGGTGGCAGGCTGGATAATGTGATTTTAAATGAGGCAGAATTTTCTCTCCTAGCGAGTTCCGTGTGGATTGGATTGAACTTATCAGCAGTGTGTGCTGACAGCGGCTCCCAGCGCTCAGTGCTGAGCTCCGATGGCTGTTCTGATTAACCAGTTACAGCAATAACAACCTGTGTGCACCTTGGCTCGGGAGCCAGCTCTGATCGGTTGATACAGCACAACTTTATTCTGCATTCCAGCTTAGACAAAGAGCTTGCACACCCGAATAAGTTGAAGTGGGATGGTAAAGTTACCACTTATCATCCTGCTCCGGGGCCGTGGCAGGTGCACGCATTCTTATCGCAGAGCATTTCTCTGCTTATCCCTCCTTCACAGAAACCAGGCAATCTCAATTACATTACATTTCCTAGGATGCTCCCCAGGGTAACAAAGTTTTCAGTCTGTCTAAGGTCTGATTTCTGCTTCCACATGCCCCTCACACGGCAACTACTCCAGTCCCTTCCTGAGTTCAGCCGACTGTCTCAGAATTTAGCCTTGTCTCCAGCCCTTGGAGTGCCCAAGGCCAGGCTGGATGGGGCCACAGCAGCCTGATCTGGTGGGTGGCAACCAGCCCACAGTACAAGGCTGGAGCTCGATGATCTTCAAGGTCCCTTCCGACCCAATCCATTCTATGATTGATTCTAATTGCAAAGAGGAGCCCAGCTCTCCCACAGACAAGTCTTTGGACTTGCAGAGAGAAAGAAGCATCCCATGGTTTCTTTGCAGCAGATTGGAGAGGTCAGACCACACCTTTTGGTAGGAATTTCTGTTTCCTTTCTGATTATGGCACAGTTCCAGTGTTGGGTGACGGGCACAGAAAATGGGTAATTTGCACGTTACGCATGTAAAGCCAAAGGCCTTGGGTCGCTTTGACAGAAGGCTCCTCTCAGGTTTCCATAGTAACGTAAGAGGAACTGAAGATTTGCGGCACACAGCTCGAAGTTCAGTCTCACAGTTACTAAGAGAAAACATCTGCTGCCACAAACCAGGTGGTGTTGCAGACCCACATTTTGATCTCCGAGTTGTGAAATACATGCGTTAGGAAATCACGTTGGTTCAGTGGGCAATATTTGTGGTAGGTGGGCAGCTGGACTAGATGAGCTTCAAAGTCTTTTCCAAGCTTAATGATTCTACTTAATGATCCTATGATTCCTCTTGGATCTCTCCTCTTAGTCAGAGATCCCATAAGAAACCAGGGCTTGGAGCACCATGTGCATCACAGCAGCGAGTCGTGCTGACGGAAAGTTGTGACGTGGTGACATTTGCTTGAAATGTCAGGACCTTGTAGTGTGAAGAAGGTGACAGCACAACGTCCCACTGCAAATAGCTGCTGGAACACAGGGAGGTTGTTCTAAAAACGAACCACTAAAAGTGACTCCATTGCACTTCTAGCTCTACTTAGGGAAAAAAAAAATGGGTGGGGAGAACCGTTCTAAGTGATAAAAATAGGTGCTAAAGGAATACACATTTGGAGCTTTCTTGTCAGGCTGGATGCTGAATGACTGGGCGATAAAATGGCAGATGAAAATCAATGTCAATAAGTACAGAGGAATTCACAGGGGAAGGAGTAAGTCTAACTACCCATACGCAATGACAGGCTGTAGAACAGCTCAGAGGAGCAAAGACTTGGGATTCCGTGAGACTAGTTTTTTGCAAAGATCAGCTTGGTGCTCTGCAGTGGTCAAGAAAGGAGCTAAAAGACAGGAATGAATGAGGAAAGGCAGAAAGAACAGAAAACACAGTTCTGGTTGCAAAAAAGAATACTTTTCCATACTGTGGCTAAACAAGTTCTGGAAATTAATAACACAAGACATCCTCTGGGGGAAAAAACAGGTATTCAGTGAGATTTCTCAACAAATTGCTGGTGGCATCTAAGCACAGGTCCAGGGGCAACTTCTTCAGGAAGTCCCAGATTAGAGTCTGGGTTGTTAGCAGGGCAGCGTAACCCTGCCATTGCCTCTTTCCCTCTGTGTCTTTTCTGGACGAATTAGGAGATGGCATTTTGTTCAATCAGCCTCTGGTCTTCTTTGAAATGTTCATTTTATTCCTATTTGACAAAATATGAACAGATTGTGGAGGGCTCCGTTTCTTCTTATAACTCTGTCAAACTCAAGAACGCTTAGCGAACAACTGAGATTTTGTTTACACATTCTGCAGGACACAGTGAAGGAAGCAATCTGTCCCAAATTAATTACTTCATTTTGCATTGTTTTTGCGGTGCTAAATGAATGAGATCCCCACCCCCCAGCCCTGTCCCTTCTGAAACCATCTTCCAATCGTGTCAGACTTGTCACGGCAATCTCTCTTAATTGCAAGCTCCTTGGTAATTTCTCTGCCACATTTTTCTCAAGGAGAGCCACTGGTGAGTACTCAGATGAAAACAAATGCTCTGACAAGCTGGAGTCTTAATTTTTCTGTAGATTGCTTGTAGAAGAGGATTGTTATTAGCAGATGATAATTAGAAAGTGGTAACACTTGAATTTGCAAGGATATATTGAAATCCACTAGCACGTGAAAGGGCTAGTGGGCTCTGTGGTAAATCAAAGAATCATAGAATGGTTTGGGTTGGAAGGGACCTTTAAAATCATCAGGTTCCAACCCCCTTGCTATAGACAGGGACACCTCACTCTAGACCAGGTTGCTCAGTCCCATCCAGTCCCATCCAGCTTGGTCTTGAGTGCTTCCAGGGAGCGGGCATCCACAACCTTGCTGGGCAATCTGTTCAAATCATTGGGAGTATCAGCTATGACAAATACCCTGACCAAACAACTGCAACCACTATTTTATCTGTCCATCTACCCATCCTGTCGGTCTACCTGTACTATTCATTTGCAGAATTTGTTTAGCCACAGTATGGAAAAGTACTGTTTCTTGCAACAAGTTTGTTTCCACTAAGGGAAGAGCCAGAAGACCTACCTAGATCCGATGCCTGGCTGGTCCAAGAGGTTAAAGGTAGATGCAAAAGACCCAGAGAAGCGACAGATGCCCCAACCCTGGGAACATTCAAGGTGAGGCTGGACGGGACTCTGAGCACCTGATGGAGCTGTGGGTGTCCCTGTGCATTACAGGGGAGTTGGACTAAATGACCTTTAAAGCTTCCTTCCAACTTAAACGGTTCTGTGATTCAGTTCTATGAATTTGATACCCCATGACTGATCTGTCAGTTTTTATGAATTACTGTTTTTCATCTGGCAGGATTCTTTTCTTTCAGTATTTTCCAGCAAACTGCAAATACCAGCTAATTAAAAGCTAATTAATTAAAACATCATGAAAGTGAAGGCAAGACCTTGTTTCCGTACAACTTTTGAACAAGCTGCAAAGATGTCCTTAAAATACATAATAATTATCTTCGGCTAAAAATTAACTTTAGCCTTAAAAAGTCTCATGAAGACCCGTGATTCTTAAAGAGCTGAACTCTCCAAGTCCTGCCCTGGCCAGCTGATATTTCTAGAGCTACAGAATCATTTTCTAATGTCTTTCACTTCCCTTGCCAAGAGAGGGGAGCAGAGGGTAACCTGATGAGTACTGGTTACTTGTACAAGAAGTCACTTTTATTTCAAACTAATACGCAATACTTTCACACCAAGGAAGAGAACTTGCCAGTTTTTCTGCTAGGATGCACTGCAGTGAAGGTATAAACAATGCTGACTTTACATTGTCAGTGCAAGTTTTCACTGTTGATCATTTACTGAGGTGAATGGGAAGTGAGTCACACCTGCCAATGCTATTCGTCTCAGCAGGCTTTCCAAACTTGGGCTAGAACCAGATCAGAGAACGGTGTTTGCAAACTTTCCATTGGAGGTGTGGGCTCTCTGAATTATTATTTTCTTGCTGTCATTTTGCTTCGTGTCATTTCCTCTTTCACTCTCAATTTACTTCTGTTCCATGAAATTTCAGAGCTATGAGGAACGAATGCATGCATTCTGCTGCTGTGTGATTGAGGTGGAAGAATGGCCTCCAGAGAGCCTGAATTGCCAGCAAGAAGGATTTCAGTGCTGAAAGCTTTGAACTCCACAGCTCTGTTTCCCACAGCGAATGCAGAAACATAATTCAGCAAAACCTTGTAACCTCCACCAGTGTAGGGAAATGAGTAATATTCCTCTTATCTTGTACAAGGGAGAATGGAGGTCCAACAAAAGTTGTTTTCTTTTGCACTGGTTGAACATCAAAGTGGTGCAGAAAATTGGATTACAGATCTCTGGATTCCCTGATCTCGTGACTCATCTGTCGGACTGTCTGAATCTCTGGGCCCAAGTCACTTAATTTTCTTTTCACTCATTTCAGTGAGATAATTTCTACTTTGCAACCTGCTTGCAGGTAGTTCCTTTTCTATGCCTCTGACAATACTTCATCTCAATAGAATGGTCACACCATGGGAGTCTGGAGTGCCTGGAATCCATTTTGGGCCCTTTGAATATTCCCAGGGAAGCAGTCTGGCCATTGGTGGTCTTTGACACAGAGAAGATCCACCAAGGCAATTTCTGGCCCAAATGCAGAGCATCCTGCCAGGAAACAGCTAGCTCAAATGTAACAAAAAATATCACAAGTAGAGATGATACAAAAGGTCACTAAATCACTTCGTTTTTCTGGATTTAGTAACAATAATATCATCTCTACATCAAGAAAAATAACTTCCCAAGAAATCCAGCCAGGAAGAGAAACAACAGCTCAGCTGCCTTCCTCTTGCCTGCTCTTTGTGAAATAAGCTGTTAAAGGACCCCCGAGATTTGCTGAGAGGCTGCTGGGATGGGCTTGGAAATTGATGTGGTAAGGAAGGAGGGAGCTACTACTCCCAGATGCAAGGGAGAAAGAAACCTGCAGCACACTGATGTTCAAGCCAAGAGCCTATAAGCAACGCCCCACATTCCCAACGCCTGGGCAAGAAGATGCACAGCAGGCAAAAATGCCACATTTCTAAAAGCATTCCCACACAGGGGTCCTTCCCTCCTCACAACCACCGCAGAAGGTGTGTGTACCAGCAACATCTTCCTCCCCATCTTTACACTCTGTGTGTGTTTTTTCAGAGGAGCTGTGGACAGCTGGGAGGGACGACATCCTCCATATGCAGGGCTTGTTACCTTGAGATTGCCAGACTGAAGTCTTGGCTACGCATAGGACTGCATATGTTTGGCTAGACCTGTTTTGAACAATTTAGTTCACAGTCATGAAGGCTGTGTGATGCTTTTATTCTGGTTTGACTGTGCTTTTATCAAATATAAGCAAGCTAATCACGAGCCAGGTGGAGTCATACTGAACTACACCATTCCTACATCAGAATTAACATCCGCTTATATAAGATTTAAGATAGAGGCCATGATACCTAATGTCAATGTATAAACCTGAGTTTTATGTATCTCTGAGCTATCCTTAGCTTTTGTTAGGATTTTACATATAGCAACGTTTATAGAGCTTATTTTTTATGTCAAGAAAGCCTCAATGAACTGAACATAAGTGAATCTTACCAAGATTGGTAAGGACCAAACACTTTTATTTGATACGGAAGAGGAATAGCTACAGGGGGCATAAAGTTAATGGGTGGTTTTATTCTATTGCCCTTTGCACATTTACCCATTGCTACATGCCTCTGGTTTGGCACTAATCCCAGCCACTCAACAGTGACTGGCTGAGAGCAAGACGTACCCTTTTATTTCCATGGGCAAGCCCTTAGCACGCATTTGAGGATTGGCTTGAGACCACATGCAAAATCCTGGGGCATTTCCTCCAGCATTGCAAAACAAGCCACTTTCAGAAAGATCCCTCTGATAAAAAGCCTGTGGA
Organism: Numida meleagris; assembly: GCF_002078875.1. Lineage (NCBI taxonomy): Eukaryota > Metazoa > Chordata > Aves > Galliformes > Numididae > Numida > Numida meleagris. The sequence continues at coordinate 190,491,792 of NC_034409.1, read as the reverse complement.
GAAGAAGGAGTCTCACCCCTGGGATTTGTAAGAGTAGCGTCGGTGCCTTTGCCTCCGTCTCCGCAGCGGGTATCATCGAACGGGAGGCACTGGTCTCCAGTTCCAGCCAAGACCTCTGAATTCTTCACCATGTCTTTCACTGAGGTGGTTGACTTGATTTTGTAGATACGTCGGCTGTTGGTGTCAGAGAGGTAGATGGAGCCGGTGATTGGATCTGTGGTCAAGTAATACTTATGAGCTGGGCTGTGGCTGAAAGACAAGGGCATGATGTTATTATTTTTTTTGGATGATTTGCTTCCTTATGTCAACCATCTCTACAAGCACATTAGAGAATAAAAATGCACAGGGTGGACACACTGGGAAAGGGAAGCAGTGCTGTATTTGAAAATTTTAGTACAGGTGTGTTAATAAGCTCAATCTGTGATCAGTTGCTGTGCCTGGGAGTGCTCTCTGTCACTGAAAAGGAAAGAGCTTGCTGGACCAAGACAAATGCATGCCAGGAACTACTACAGATTGAGTTCCAGTGCCTGGGATCGCTTAATTAATGTAGCCCTGAAACTGGTGTTAGTGCAGTGCCAGACAGTGAAGGGAAAGTCTAGTACACTTGACCTAGAAAACAAAGTAAAAAATAAATGTACCTGCCTTCCCAAGGAAGAACCCAGGGCAAAAACCAAAAGGAGACGTAAATACAAAGCACTTGAAGATACAATTGTGAAGATCACCCCACTGGGGCTTAGCTGGTGTTCTTGCATATAAATCCCAGTGGCTTCAACAAAGACCCTAGAGTCTTATCCTACCCTTGTGGAGATAAGGAGCTTGCCACCACCGAATTCAGCTGGGCCTTGGTGAAGAGAGAAACCAAATGACCCTTAGAGCATCATGCTTTGCCCTGAATAACAGCATGAACCAGAAGAAGGGCTGAGGAATCTGAACGTCAGACTTGTGTTGAACAAGAAAGGGCGGCTGTGAAAATGGGGTGAGGAGACAAAAGGATAATATTTTTAGCTCCGTGCCTACAACATTAAATGAACCCCAAACTGAAGAAATGGATAATATCCCTGGAGGTACCCAAGGCCAGGTTGGAGGAGCCTCTGGGCAATCTGATCTGGTGCCTGATCTAGTGGTTGGCAACCCTGCCCGCAGCAGGGGGGTGGAACTAGAAGAGCTTTGAGATCCCTTCTAACTCAAGCCATTCTACATAAACCAGTATCTGCATTATGGAAAGTATTTGCTGGAACTGGCAAGAAGCAACAACCAGATTAATTTAAACACAATTTAAGCAATTTAAAGAAATTGCCTTTGAAGAATTCTATCTATAGCTTTCTAAGACTTTCCTTTCTTATAAGTGCATACTATTAGTGTGTATTGAGCTGCATCTGTTAGCCTGAAACTGACAGATGAAACTTACAGCACCTGCTGCCTGAAAACAGGTCTCCATCCTTCTAGGAAAGGCTAAGTAATAATTGGAATAAGTACAAAAAAGTCTCTCTTTTTCTCCAGAACACCTCAAAAATGTCCAAACTCATCAACTAACTAGAATTTATAGTAAATGTACAGGCCATAGTTCAGAGCTGTGCTCTTGTGGAATGTTCCAGGTGAAGCTTGTTAGAAAGCTGAGTGTCAATCACAGTTAACTCTGTCCCTCATATTAAGAAATTTCCTCTCTCCTTCAACCTTTACATTAGGTAAATTAACCTCTCTTCGGGCACATAAAAATTACTGAATTATTGTCAGGTTTAAGAAGACATTCTTCATTCAAATTACTCAGTACTTTGGGAAAAAAAGCACCTTTCTGATTTATTCTAGAATATCCCCTGTGATTTATCTTATTAAAGTCTGAACAGATTCCATCTCCACAAATGACACTGATTCTTGCTAAATAAAATGCTCTGACCTTCAAGACAGCTCCAGCCTGACAGTTCAGTCTCCATCAGTATTCCCTCCCAATGACAGCAGGCTGGTAGGGTGTTATTTCATTTACCTGTGTGTCACTCATGCTAAGCAAGTGGCTTCAGCCCTAGTGGAGGAAGTTCCCAATGGGAATCCATCATTTCTTTTGAGCAGGGCCTTGCATTGTTCGCTGACTGTCCCAACAAAGCTCAGCTGAACGTCAGCCAGCTTTTGTGTTGTTTGTAATCTTTATTTTGCATGGGAGGTGGACAAGAGGAGATTTTTAATGGCACTTTGCAATTCTTTGTCATCTTTGCCTGGAGAGCACAGATAGCTCTCACTGAGTCTTACAGTAGGCAATTTGCAGATGGGTAAAATTAAACAACTTCTCTTTTACATGGTCAAGCTTCTCAACTTATACAGTCTAGTAGTGGTAGGACAAGGGGAAATGGCTTTATACTAAAAGAGGGGAAATTTAGGCGAGATGTTAGGAAACAAATATTTACTCAGAGGGTGGTGAGGCCCTGGCACTGCTGCCCAGAGAGCTGTGGGTGCCCCATCCCTGGAGGTGCTCAAGGCCTGAGCTGGTGGGGGGCAAGCAGCCCACAGCAGATCTCCAGAGATCCCTTCCAACTTCTACATTCTGTGGTTTTGTGATTCTGTGAATGTGTCTTTTCATCTGGGTGAGCAATAGGAAGCACTAGTTCATTTTTATTGACAAGACTTATGTTTACAGGCAAGGCTCATCATGGTCTCCTGTGCACTGCTCTATGCATGGGGCTGCTGGGTGTAGGAAGGCTCCCTTGGATGGCTTATTCTATGGCGTGCTGTGGAGCAGGGATGCTAAAATACAGACTGTTAAAAATGAACAAGCCGGAATTTACACCACTGGTTTTGGCCAACAGTTTTCACCACCCTAAAGGGAAGGAGTCACATTCTGACCTTGCATGAAATGCACAGTGTTCTACTCTGGAGATTTTGTGGAACACTTTGAGATCCTTCGAATCTCATCAAAGGATGAGAGATGCTGAATAAACATAATGTAAAAGTACCGTAAAGAAAAACCAAACCAAAACAAACCAAAAAACCTGTAAAAGTTCCCAACCTGCATTGCTTCATCTGTGATAATGCATGAGCACCGGAGACAGGAATTTGCTGGCCTTGCTTTTTATTTAAAGTCACAATCAATAGGAAAATCTGAGTGGCAAATTGGACTGAACTGAGCAACAACTGAAATAAATCTGCCTGGGGCAAAGCAGAGAAGATTTTTGTCTTTTCCTTTCATCCTCTCTCATTGCTCAGTTAGATAAAGGAGCAAAACAAAAGACAAGATTTTTTGCTATTCAAAAGACAATCAGTTACAGTATTTGTAGTCTTAAGAGTATTTATCCCCCATACTGAGACTGCCACCACTAGGAGTGGGCTGAGGGGAAAGAGCTGATTTCCAATTCAGATTGTTCCTCCTGCTATTAAGGTTTTTTTAGAAGAAACTTTGAGCACTGTATTGATAGCTTAATTCCCTGAAGCAACAAAACCAAGTTGAAAGGATGTGGTGGGCTGATCCCTACCAAATCCAGACTTGTTAGCGGGTAATAGCAAGCACGATGATGTAGTCACTGGGAATTAGGACAGTCTCATAAGCAGAAGTCCTGCACTCCAAAATGAAAGGAAAGTTATATGGCTTGCCTATATGCTTGATGTGCTGTGACAGCATAGGGAAATCTCTCACATTCACAGGGATCCCAGTTGGCTGGCGCTGCATATAGGCTCTCCCATTCATCTGTCCCGTCCACGTCCTTTTTTCCTCCTCATTGTTAGGACAGGATAGTGTCAACACTCTCTGGGGAGCTCTCAGCTAGCTTACGAGATTCAAAGTGATAAGAACATTGGGTGGATAGGCAGACACACTGCACTCATCTAGATTGTTTTTTGTAGTGCCATGATAGATGCACAGGCCATCATTATCCCCTTGGGCACAGAGCCCGTGTTTTGGAGGAGCCTGAGGAGAGGACCTCCTGCTCCAGTGTGGGAAATCAGACTCAAAGGAATAACACTGGGAAAAGAGAGATGGTCCCTAATTTCAGTAAGTTAACTATAATAAGTAGTCTTCTAGTTCATTGACTTCTGTTCAAAGCTAGGGATTCACCTAACTGAGCTTTAGATGTCTACAAGGCAAATGCTTACATATGAAGTGGCTGCCTTTATGTCCCCGGAGAGAAAAGGCAATTTTTTTAGGTATGATTCATCTGACATTTATAACATTTATGTTACAAGATGAACTGCATCTTAGTTTTTCAAATGCAAGGCCATCTATCACCTTCTCTAAAGGACAACTTCTGTCAGTGGTAGCAGTATGGCTGTGGCTCCCACTGGGGTTCAGGAGTTACCCCTAACAGATAATCTGAATAGAACTCTAGTGCTTCTCTGGGTCTGATCTCTTTGTTTCAGCACATGAAACCATCCCTGTAAAACTTTCTGTGCTAGCTGCCCTCTTCCCCTCTGAGCCCCGCTGGCCACATGCATTTGCTGGTGACTACAGAACAACTGAATTCCTGAAGTCAAGAATTTTTATTCCATGGGGCTGTTTCCATGGCTCCATGCTCAGCACCCTGCAGCTCACAAACAGAGGATTTTATTACAGCCTGTGTGAGGTACTGGGCTTTTTTTCTCCCTGGGTGACATTCAATAGATTAGCACATAAGGAGGCCACACAGCGCAGTGAGCTGAATTTACACTTGGCCTTTTAGTGTTTTCAGTTGGTGTGCGATGCCCAAAGCTCTTCTAGTGTCACAGACTGGATAATAAAACTTCATAGAGATGCCATAAGCCAACCCACTAACTGCAAAGGACTTTTGATCTGATCCTAGGGCAGTTTTCTCAGACATCTCTTTCTGCCACTAATTGTGGCAATTGTCTCTGAGGTATGAATGGAAAGAAGAATGGAGAAATATTTCTAGGCATGGCCACCTTCTGCATATTATCTAGACAGAAATGTTTCACTGCCCTCCATGTTCCTGCAGAGAAAAGATAAAACTAATAAACAGCAGATTATTACTGCCACGCTTGGAAAAAGTCATTCGCTTCTATTGGCTCATCAAGACAGGTCCATAGACACAGACATATGGGAGTAAGTTCATATTCATCTATCATCAAATGACAGATGGGTGTAAAATTGGGAGGGATCACTATTTGGTGATGCTTTTTGGGTTAGTTGACATTTCCATGTTGGCCCACAGCCTTTTTGGCTGTTAGAACAGAGTTGGATCTTAGCAACCCATGTTGCACTGCAGAGTTAAACCTCTTAGATGGTAGCTGTGGAGCCTTCGGAGAGCAAGATCACAGCAGGTGACATAACTGGGAGGAAATCTTTATTCTCTGAAATGAGGAAATTTTTGCATATGGACTACAGCTTTTTCAAACCACCGAGATTCACAGAAATGAATCTCACTCTTCGCAACTATTGCCTGCCAATGATGTCAAGCTTAGGATGTTCTGGAGCTCAGAGCACTGCAGCTGTGGCTAAGACTACACCCGTTCATCATGCGGTGGCTCAGGAATGAAGAGGCTTCCTAACAAGAACAAAAATGACACAGAACAGCTGCTAACTCACATGGATGACTCTCTTATTGCAGCCTCAGATGGGAATATTTGACCTAGAGCTCCTCCTCTCCTTCTCCACCCTTACCGGTCACCTCTGGACTGCACTGGAGTGGGAATGTCTTCTCTTGCTTTCATTTAATTCTTTATTTTTTAGGAATTGCCTAAATTGAAGCCCTGCCAAATTCATAAAGCTCTGGTGGCATCTGCAGCATTTGTGGCCAGTCCATGTGTCTTGGCTCAGTTACTGCCTTCATATAGAACAACTCTTCTTGTAACAGCTATCCAGCTGCTGTCCTTCACTGTCAAAACAGGTGCACTTTAGTGGCTATGTATTTCTAGGTCATTAAGGATACAACCTGGCTGCTCCAAAGAGAAATGAGTTTTTCTATTGCCTTCCAATGATGTGAAAGAGGAGCTGGGGGCTGGAACTCAGCCTGATGAAGACAGTCGGTGCAAAGGTCTTGAGTACCAACCTTGCAGCCAAACTAATAGAAGCTTTGGGCCAGTTCATTATAGAGGGGAAACTCAGTCTTTCATTAATGCGTTGGCAATAAGACAAAAAAACACTTTCTACTCCATTGCATTTCCAGGCATGCAGATAAAATGAACATTTCTGGTTTTGCATAGCCTCTATAAAGCCAAAGAAACAGTAAATAAAAAGCATGTAGCAAAAAAAAAGTTCCCAATCCCAAATGCAAATAGAAAACAAAACCCCAAACATCCCAACTCTACAGCCTAGCCTTCTAATTTAGAAAGCGTCTGGGGAGAAGGATGGGAAACTTGTCAGAGCCAGAGAAGTCCTTGCAAACACAACCAATGACAGGAGGCTGGTATCTTCCTCAACAAAACTGATTGGATCAAACTCGCTGCAACTCCCATGAACCCAAGTGACAAATATTCTTAGTGACAAAGCTCCAATTCAGGAGTCTCTCTTTCATGTTGTTTTCTTGTCATTACTTCCTTTTTTATTGCACTTCTTGGCTAAGGTTCTGAGCTGCACTACCTCCTAGCTAAGCCTCATTCATTTTCACAAAATGTGAATGCTCTCTGCGGAGAGCTCTCATTGACAAAGATTTACAAAATCTTATTCCTGAGCTGGGTGATGCTGAGGTACATCCGACCTTTCATTTTGTCTAGTCCTCTCCCCAGAACTCAAAAGGAAGACGTTCCAACATTCCACCATATGAGAATTATTTTTCCATCAAAGCGACCTGTGTCCTGGAGGTGCCCTCTCTTTACTTTCTCGGTTAATTCCCACCCACTTTTCTTCCACCCTCCTACAGACACTCCTCTTGTGTCGGTATTTCCTCTCCCTGCGACTGCAACAGATCATGCCGAAGTCTGCGCGGTTCTGCTGTGTGATTAATGGCTCCCCATTCTGATGACTGATCGCCTACGCCAGTTTTAATCACAGCAGCTTCATTTCCTATTGAATCATCTGGAAATGGCACTCGTGGCTCACTGTGTAACAACATGCAACAAGACAGGGAGCAGCATAAGAATTCTCCACTGGTTGGCTTACCTATGTCTGAAATCTTTATTTCTGACAGAAGACAGGAAAGCAGGGAATAGAAGAAAGAATGAGGTGTTAGCGGCTCAATTCGAAGCATTATTAGCAGATTGAAAACTTGACAGTAACTGTATCACACAATGCAATAATAAATAAAGACTTAGCTGGAATGACACTGATATATTTTATATTGGATATTACTTGTCAGTGAGCTCACTTAGGTATCACTGCATATCACAAAGGAAGCGGGATCTCACCTGCTTGGAGTTATCCACTTAATGGAAAAGATAGGGCCAGGCAGACTTTATCACACAGAGCTAAATATATGTAGATGGAGATATCTGCACAGCTTTTTTCACCAGCACTCAAAGCAATATCTTGTGATTTACAAAGGTAACTTCCCATTTGCACCATTGTGGGTGGCAGTTCATTGCCGTAACCTCATGAACTCCAGCCCAGAGGACTGAAATAATGCAGAGCTGGACATTTTTCATGGCTCTGGTTACACACCCAGCTGCAGTTATCTGTGACCCACAATGCATTTGCTTTCCTCTCAACAACAGAACACTACACTTTAAAAAACAAAAAACAAAAAACAAAAACAAAACAAAAAAAAAACCCAAACAGCCCAAATCCAAATAGTGAGGGTGTTAATCTTACAGAGATGCTGATTTGAGAAGGCACAAGCAAACTCCATTTAGTACAAAAGCAATGGCTTTCCTCCATAGCTTTTAGTCAGCCTGCATCTGAACCCATGTACTTTATAGCACACCAGAGTGAAGAAACGTTTATTAGATCCAGTAACCTGAGTGTTTGCACAGATGAAGCAGCAATCATTCCAGCAGATTTAAATCTGGAGTAAATTTAACTTTGTGGCTCTACGCAAAAGCCAGCAAGGCCACTCTGTCAAGGCTCCCAATTTTCTCTTTTCCAATCAGGAAACACTCTGTAAAACCTCCACTGGGTCTGGTATTTCCACTGACAATGAAACAGAGATTGGGTTTTCCAAATTGTACTTCTGGGAATGAGATATTAATCCCAACGAGCTGCAATGGGATTTCAGCCCCAAATCACCTAGGATCTTCTGGAAATCTCACCTTTGGTCATTAAAATAACTTTCTGGCACTGGAAAAATATTGTACTCTTTAATGTGGACCAGTACAGAGGATTTATCCCACCTTCTCACCTTACGAATACAAGAGATATCATGTATTTGTCTATCACATAAATGAATAGAATAAATCAGCTTTTTGCTTATTTACTCTCCAGCCCTCTGTAAACACATCATCGTGGGCTTCCTGATCCGACAACTCCTGATTTTGTTATATTTGTGTGGGCAGAGCAAGACACCCATCCTGCAGGTGCCAACCTTGTGACAGCTGTCTGGATTTTGTTCTCATACACCACAGTCTCCAGCCCTATGTGCCAAATTAAGCCCTCAGCAAGGTCTTGTGGGTCTAATGACTGTGGTGTGCTTCTTAACGAGGGACTAAATGGATCTTAGAAACCAATGCTGCCGCAGATCAGCCCTCTTATTTTTCACCTGCAGCCTTGTGGAGCAAATAGTAACACAGTGCAATGCTGCGTGGGATCCTGCTGCTTTGGTCAGCTGCAACGGGGCTTCCACATGGCACTTGCAGAAACAGGGCCTTACTTTTGTCCCCAGATTAAAATGGAGTACAGCAGGGCTTCTTGCTTTCCAGGAAATTCTCTTTCAGACCAGATCTTAAGAGCTAAATGGGAGCATCAACGGTCCTACGATGCAAATTTCATATTGAGCTCTCAAGTCAGGTCCTCCGAGTAGAGAAGCCTCATTCAAAAATACTCGTTTAACTCCAGAGGCATTCCTGGAGTGTGTCTAGTTGGGCCACATGAAGAGTCCAGAACCAGGCTCTGGTGCTTTGAAGTGAGTAAGTGTAACTGTTATGGAAATGTTACGAATGAAAAATATCACTACTGAAGTCAATATGAAATTTCAGTTCAGTCACAATCTATTTAATTTCCTCAGAACTTGTGATAAATCTGTAATGTTCCCTCCCCTTCCTTATTTTTAGTGGTTGCTCTTTTAACAGGCCTCCAAAATTTCTCCTGATCTATTTTGTCCTTTGTTGTTTTGAGGTAAAAGGAAACGCTTCAGTTACTCTAAGATGCTCCATCTATATCTTCATCCTGTAACAGCTGTTCGGTTGGAGACTAGAGGGAACCAATCTGTGTTTGTCCCTTAAAAACAACCAGAAAAACCTCGGGTTTGTGACTCCCTAGGTGATCATCCTGTCTTAAGTATGAATGATCATCTACCCTGATTAACCTCTACGTATTGTCATCAGTGCTGTGTCCTTCCAAGTCTAGGTTATCCCGGAGGCTGGTTGTTAATTTTAAGAATTCCCACTGGTCTACAAGTAGACCAAATGGGAGACGTTAACACAGTTTGATTTAGCAGCACAAAAAATGTGACAATATGTTTAGTATGTGATGAACTTGCTAGGCCAAATTTTCTCTGGTGTTAGTCAAAATCAGCAGAGTTGCAGAAGAGGCAAATCTGGACAGGTTTTTTTTCTTTCTTTCTTTTTTTTTTCCTGTGTTTTCTATTACAAGTTTTTCTCATTTTCCTTTTGGGTATGCAAGACTGTGCAGAATGTAACTGCATAATTATAACAGCCACATGCAGCACAACGTACCTTAGTTCCAGTATGTTGGTGACATTGCCAGAGGGAAAGATTCTTCGGATGTAGTTGAAATCTCCAACATAAAGACTTCCATCAGATCCACATGTTAGGGCAACAGGAGCCAGGAGTTTGTTCCCATCTGCAAGACCATTGCAGCTTGGACAAGAAATGCTACGTCTACGGCCATTGCCCATAATGCTTCCAATTACAGGCGGCTGCTGGGAAATAAACTGGTTTTCCCCATTTCCTTTATGCAAGATACCTACAGAGAGAAAACAGTAATAAAGAAATCAGGAAACAGACTCACAGGGAGGATACAATGGCACTGTTGGAAGTGGTAAGGAGGTGTATCATTTTCATAGTACTGTTCTGTGATTGCTACAGGGAAGGCTACCTTATCTGAAGCAAGCATTTCTTTTACAGCCCCATCACATTCTTTGCAAGGTAGAAGTATACAGGGAGAACAAGACTGTTTATACTTGTGAATGAAATCCAGTTTTCAGCATCTCATGAATTTTCACCTTCCTTTTCTGTCCCTCTTTGCCCTGTAATTTGCAGCCTACCAGGTGAAAAAAAATAAATAAATCACATAGCTCATGAAAAGATAAGAGATAAAAAAGTCATGGTGCATTCTCTAGAGAAATGTTTCATCTACAAAGCTCAGAGGAGCTCTCTGTTTGTTCACTGTAAGTGTAGTGTTTTCAGCCATGGTGTGGGCTGAATTTAGATATTTGCTCCCATATCACTGCTACCATTCAGAGAGAGACAGCGCTTCCATCTTTTGATTGCCTTCTGACCACCTTCCAGGTCTCCCTGCTGCAGTCCTGAGCTCTCTTCAAGGACTCTGGAACCTTCCATTTTCCCTTATAACCCATGAAGCTTCTCATTTCTGCAAGTCCACTTGCACACTGCAGGTTGTGGCTGGGTGGATTTATAATTAGTGGTAAGTCCAACCTGAACACACTCTGATTATTTTAGGATTATTTTCCTTGCTAGTCACCTTCTTTTAAGACAATACAGAGTTAGAGGTGCCTATATATTTCATGGGCATTCATCTGATTCACCATGATCAGCTTCTCTTGGATTTACACACACCAAATTGCTTCTAAATGCAGGTTACATAAATAATTGGTTGGTAGAAAAAATGATAGAGTTCTTATGCTGGTCAGGTTTCTCCCCCTTTTTTTCACACTGAATTCTTAATGATAAGCAACGGGGCCTTGCCACACCGCATTATTCCTCAGTTATGTGCTACAGCCAACCTACCACTTTGTATGTTGAGGGCATGGTGTTTGTCCAGGGACCATCCTCCAAGTTTGGAAGCATCAATTTCATAACCCTGAAGCACAGCTGTCCTCTTCTCCCACAGGATCAAGTCAGGACACGACTCGTACTCATAACCCACGGAAACTGTGAGCAAGAGAGAAACAAAAGACTCCTCCAGATGAGTGACCTGAAAATGCACAGTCTGCACACACAGAATTTCAGCTGAGCTGGGTAGGAGCAATTCTACACGCAACTGCCTATTTCATTTAAAATGTCATCATCACAACGTGGACTTGTAGTGTTTCCCACTTTAAAGGCCATCTGCATTTAAAAAGGTCGATGGAGTTGTAGATGTTGGACAAATGTGCTAAATACTTAAAAGGCACTGTTTTAAAGACATATCTTAAAACAACGACTATTCTAGAATGTAAAGCAGCGCTGGCTGCCGAAATGGGAGCATTTTAATCCTATCTGCCACCTTTAATGTCAGACTGCATGTAAGGAATGGGCTGAAAATCATGGCTTTACTTTGAGAGTAAAGACTTAAACAAATGAAGCAATGGGCAATGAGCAGACATCAGTTTCAGATGAGGCTGACTTGTGGTCACTTTGATAATCTCAAAAAGGTACACAGAAGAACATGGTTTTGTTTGTTACGACGTCTAATCAGAGTCTTTCTTAACCCTGACACACAAACTGGAGTTATTTGAGAGTAAAATGATGCCGGAAGAAGAAGAATCATGTTTTTGACAGAATAATGACTCCTTTATGATTTTCTCAGAAGTATCAAGAACTAGTTTTATTGGCCTGCTTTTCTTCTGCCCTACCTTATCTTTTCAGCACTAATGGCTGGAACAGAGCAAAATTGTACGTTCTGCACAAATGAAAAGCAATTACATGGCTAATTTTTTGCCAATTAAAAAAAAGTCTGCTCTCCTGAACAGTGCTGAGCTGTTGGTGAACTTGGGATCCCCCACCAAATACAGCCTTTTGAAAGATCACACGGGGGGGGATGTAGTTCAGGAAATGAAGGCTTGGTATTTTCCACTGTGCTAGTGGATGGAAACACTGGAAGCCTGAGTGCTGATGTCCTGAGCACCCTGGGGCTGCAGAGCTGTGCCATGTATTATTCCAGGATCACCTGCTCATCCAGCATCTAAAAGGGCAAGTAAACATAGTATTTCAGTATATGCTATGAAGGCACAATTCTTGTTCTGGCATCCTGATTGTGTAAGGTTCAGCAAGTTGTATCACCCAGCCTGCTCAAGACAGATGAGTTTAGTGACTGAGCACAAGAAATGCACCTCTTCTCCCTCTTAGAAAACAAGATGAGAAAGAGACTTATCTTCTGTGAGGCTATAAGGAATCAGGGCACCATCCTTCTGCCAAAAAGAGCTCTATTTATTTGCTTAAGATCTCTCCCATCATGTTAACGCTGTTGCTTTGCCATCCTGAAAGGGGTTGTCTACATTCAGGATATTCGACTGTATTTCCACTGGGTGTTCATCAGATAGGAAGGAAAAACTGCAGTGAAGCATCACCTCTATTCACTACACACTCAGAACACCTCCTTCCCTGCAACAACACACATTAGATGTCAGGGGAATTTTCCACTGAGAGTGATGAGATGCTGGAACAGTCTGTCCAGAGAAGCTGTGGATGTCCCATCCCTGGAGGCATTCAAGACCAGGTTGGATGGGACCCTGGGTAAACTGATCTAGCATGTGATTTAGCGTTTGGCAACTGTGCCCATGGCAGGAGGGTTCGAGCTAGGTGATCTTTGAGGTCTCTTCCAACCCAAACCATTTGATGAAGATTCGATGATCCTATGTGGCATGCTGAGTATGCAGGACCTGTCTGTCCTCTGACATGAAGCTTCTGACAGTGTTTTGCAGGCATAACTGACTGCACAAAGCACAAAAGAAAACATCCCAGGTCAGGATGAAGTTCTTAAAAAGGTAACAAAGGGGAAACTGTGAGATGAGGATAATCCTGAAGGTCAGGCAGAAGGAGGAGAAGAGATTAGGACTCCGTTCTAGGGATTCATTTCAAAGAAGTGCTGACAGCTTTCAGCTGTAGGTGAGAAATAGCCAAATGCCTCTAGTCCCAGTTCATTCCTTCTGTATGGATACGATAGCAGCAGCTCAGGATGTATGTGCTGGGACAAGAGCCAGAGAATAGATAAGTATTCATCTGCTGGGAAAATGTGTGCTGCCTGAACAGCTGGGCCCAGTCCTCTCCAAGGAAACAGCAGTGAACCAGCAGGGACCATTTTATGTGTTAGCACTTGGACTGTATCGATCTGCGACAAGGCTTCTGCGTTGCCACTTAGCAGCTTCTAAAAAGAAACAAAGGCCCCGGGGTCACTTACCGAAGGCTTCTGAAAGCCCATACACCTTCTGGCTGTAGACATCTGTCTTATCCCAGATGAAATAATAGGACAGGTCCGGAGCAGCTGCAAACCACTTTCTGAAGAGGCGTCCCTCGACGGCCACCATGAGGTGGACTTTCATGAGGTTGAAGGGGATGGTGGGGTGGGTCATGCTGATCCTCAGGACTGATTTGTAGCCAGCCGTGCGACTGCTCAGGTAACTCACTTTTATTTTACTACCGGAAACGTTAATCTCCTCTTGTAGAGCCTGTGGAAAAGCAATCCAGGAGGTGTTAAATCAGCAGCGAGCAGACAGGAAATGGCAGCAAAGCTGTAATTAATCAAACACACCTTTATGAAAGCTCTGGTAGTTGTGTCTAAAAAAGTACACCTAGTAGGCATCAATTATGAAATCATATATATGTAATTTATCGAGTTAGTTCTGGAAGCCAGGAAAACTCCTCTTTCTCCATCTCTGTTGTGTGGGAGAATAGGAGTGGAAAGTGCCAGGTTTACGTCAGGATTTACAATGGGACTCACTGCTAAAAGGAGCACATGGACTCCCAATGGTGAAAGGAGCTCGATGTATGAGAGGATTCCAGTCCATCAGTATAGCTTTCATTTTCTCTGTTTCCTTGCTAGGTTTCAACAGGTACTAATGGGAAGCCTGATTTAGTGGCTGGCAACCCTGCCCATGGCAGGGAGGTTTAAGATCCTTCCATCCTAAGCCATTCTATGATTCTGTTATTCTCATCTTTGCCCCTTGGCCTTTTCTCCCACTAAAATATCAAGCGCTATTTGGTTTGTATCCTCACAGATGTTCCCTGGTCCAGATCATAACCTGCCATTCTCCCATGCCAATAACCATGCTCCCACCCTCCCTCCTCTGGCTCACACATGTCTCAGTGCTCCCCTTTCACCCATCTCGCTCCATAACTGCTCCTCTCCCACCTCACCTCTTTGCCCTATTTAGCTCTTTTTTCTTTTTATCCTGTGCCCTGGTGCTTTTTCTGCCCTCCTGTTTGCTCCTACTTAGCCCGGTGCTTGCTTAAAATTCCCTCCCCTCTTAGCTGTGCAGTGAAGCTTTTGGCCTGACCTACCACTGTCATCCTCTTTCCCCTTGCTTGCTTTATCTCTTCCTCTTCTTTTCCAAATTCATCGGTATTCTAGGTGAGTTGCCTTGTTTTCTCCTCTAGCCAGTCAGTAGGAGTATTTCTGGGTGTATTACCAGAGGTATCCCAGGGAGGTGGTGGAGTCACCGTCCCTGCAGTTGTTCAAGAACTGTGCAGATGTGGCACTGAGGGACATGGTTTAGTGCACATGGTGGTCATGGGTTGATGGTTGGACTGGATGATCTTAGTGGTCTTTTCCAACCTTAGCGATTCCATGATTCTTTGGCTTTATGATTCTATGATTCTGGCTGACTGGGACATTCAACTGTCCTAGTACAGAATTTCACAAAGGACTGGAGAAACAGTAGGGAAAGTTCTATCTGCTTTGAAAATAGAGAAGACTCAGTAAAGATGGGATTTTCAGGTAATTTACCTGCCAAAGTGTAATAAGATCCTAGAAATCTTTTTCTAATTTATTTGTTTTATTTTTAGTTAGGGAAATGCAGAGTCATTTTCTGGAAGGCAATCCCCAACACTATGCTGCTTCTCCCCTGCAAAAAACTGATAAAAAAAAGGAGCATTTCTTTCTTAATTCTTTGGGGAAATGAAATTAGTTTTCCCTTTCCAGAAATCTTCATCCTTACGTAAGCACTCAACATGGACATTTTCAGCAGAGGGCAGCAGCCTTTGGCAAAGTTTGAAAGATGAAGGCAGATTCTTAGCAGTGAGCCTGAAAACTTGGGCTGGTAATGGGATGTGTCAGAAGGTCAGAACTAGCTCTGTGCTCTCCTGCATCACTTCTGCAATATTTCATGTGCTGGACCCCAAATGAGCCATGAAAATACCTCCCCAGTGATATTCAGCTCTCGTAATGACAAGGGCATGGAGGTTAGAAGGCAGGTGGGGCAAGAGATGCTTCCATCGCGAAGGGATCACAGCTGTGCTGGTGTCCTCCAAGCCACATCTGTGCCTCCTACACTCAGCTCCTCCGTGGGAGCAGTAAACTTCCCTGATGTGACAAGTTGCTCATCTCTTACAGTTGCTTCATCTCTTAAAGCTAGAACTATAAACAACGACAGATGTCATCTGCCCCCTGAAGTAGACCTCTTCTAAGCTATTATCCAAAGCCTAACACTTCTTCAAGTGGTAACTTACAACCTCTGGGCTTGCAGCACTTGACCAAAGGACGCATCCAGAAGTTAAAGTGCTGTTCCACTGTGCTCATAAATATTTACTTTCTCTAATGCAGCCTTTTCAATTTACATATCTCAGTGTTTAGGAGGGTGAAAAATGACAGAACTGGGAAAACCTAGGAATTTTAAAAGGTATTTTATGAGCTCAGCAATAAGCTGGGATGGGCCCAGGCTCAACCAGAGACCAGCTGAGCCAAGCTGCTGTAAAGGTGGTCCCTTGTATCAAATCAGTCTTTATATGTAACCCCATTAGGAAAAAGCCAGGCAGAAATAATTGTCATTGAGGTACTATTTGCAACATCTGGTTCAAATTCCTGTCAAAAATAATTATTTCTCTCTCTCACGATCTGTCTCTGCTGTCTACCATTTCAGAGAAAGGGTCAGCACAGAGGTACCAGCGTAAGGGACTGTGTTTAAAGATGCCTGCTTGAAGAGTTGGTTCAAAGGGTAATTTGGATAACCCAAAATGTATTTGTAGTTTGTAAGCGGTTCTAAACTAGCAACAAAGCAGGGCACGGGTGGAAGGATAATCCAATAGACCACTGGTGGGAAAAGAGGTGAAAAGAAGCTTTAAAATACTCTGGATGCACCGAAATTCATTCTGCCAATAGACAAGGCAAGCTATAATTTGGCCTCTTTATTTTTTTATTTTTTTACATTAAATTCAATGCTGAGAAGGAATTTTGAGAAAGAAAAGCATTTAGGGCCTGATTCAGGGACTACCACAGTGCTTTTGAGATGCTTTGGGGTAACCAAAATCTCTGCATGGGAATGGCAGGTCTGACATGGACCTTTTTGAGATCTCTGTCCCTCTGAAACCACACTTGGAGGTCTGAAGAGACCCTTTAGGGCATCCTAAATGACACCAAATCTGTGTTTAGGCATTTCAATCAAACACATTAAAAATGTATTATTTAGTCTTTTGAATGCATCCATGAAGAGAGCACTGCATTTATTTCTTGAATCTCATAAGTTCCTGCCTGCCCACTCCTTTAGCTTGTCAAAATCCTTTTCCCAGCCCTGCATTTGCTTGTCAACTCCTTCCAGCAATACACTCTTCTATTATATTTAACATTTTTATACTGGGAACTGTGTATTATAAAACGCAGCTGCAGAAACTTACAGCTAAGTTATTTTATATTGTATGTATACCCAGAACAAGAACGAAAAGTAGTCCATTAATGAACTGAAGTACAGTCAGGACACTGTTGTAATAGGAGTTTCTCTTATATGACAAACTCTGCTGCCTTCAACTGTCAATATTTGAGGATGAACACACTTTTATGGATTTTGGCTCAATCATTTGGTATGTGGATAAAGTATTGCTCATCACGTTGTATGGGATTCATCTTACACAAACACTGGAACCTAAAAGTTAGGAGAATCCTCTAAGCTATTCCTCCAAATCTCCCCATTGGCAGCAGGCAGAGGCGGGCTCTTTGAAAGGAAGGTCTTGCCCTGGCAACTTAGGGTTGGGATTCAATTTCAGTTTAAGGCATCTAAATCCACGTGACTTACAAGTGCGTGTATATGAGGCAGGCATCTAAGCATTGATCATAGTAGAGATCTAACCAATACTGTCAGTGAGAACCAGATACTTTCAAGATGGTCAGTGTAATTGATTTGTAGGCTCTGCTGACAGTATTGATTAGATCTCCATCAGGTTTAATGGGAGCGGGACATCTAGCATATCTCCAGCTGACTGCAGGTGAACACCTGAATTAGATGCCTTCATCTCAAAATGAGTGCCACTTAATTTGATTCCATAACTATAGGTGTCCAGTGCCACTCAGGATGTCCAAATTATATGCGACATTCACAGGGTTTAGCAGATTTAATGCAGGACACTCACAGAGGAATCATTCTGGATTGGCAGCTGGAGATAATAGAAGAAATTCACAGGGCGTTTCAAATGGCACTACATATTTATAGTCAGGAATTTGTATTGAACCATTGCTTACAATCTACATTCCTGGACGCTTTCACAGTCAATAGACAGATGCACTCTTATTGAAGAGGAGTTTTAGAATGTTTTAGTTCAATAGATATAATTAACACAATCTAACAAGTATTCCACCAAATAATGAGCGAGGTGGAGTGAAGTTATGATTGTACTTTCACTGCACCAGATATTTGCTTCAAGGAAGCACTAAGCATTGCTTTTCACAATTCATGTTGGATTGAGAAAAGGAGACGTGAAAATCAAACCAAGAATTTGCAATTTGATGGACATTACAAGACATGGGAGCTATTTAGTAATTAAGCCGGGACAAACTCACAGACTCTAATTGGAAATAAGTGTGAGAAAGGTTCACAGGATTTGGTCCAGAGGGAAAGGTAATGAGATGACTAGCTTCATTTATTCAGTACCTGGTTCAGTACCTGGTGTTCCTACAATTAGGAGATATGAAGTGACTTCTTTCCTCATTAACGCTACTGAAACCCCAATGGAGTCAAGCAGGAAGCACACAATTTGTCGCTACACTTGTTATTATTTCTACCTTGGCAGGCTACTGTTTGTCACTAAAAGCAATACCCAGGATATGCTGAATACTGGCATCTAGGACCCAGGGAATAATGTGTCCAAGAAAGGAAAACTTGAATTTTGCTAATCCATTTATTTCAACACAGTGAGTATTTTCACAGAGGACGGGTCATTCAGTTGTTTGGTTCATTCGGTTCAAAACCCAGCTTTCCACTCAGCAAAATACTCTGAATCCACACTGTGTTGCTAAAACTACTTTATGTGAGTCATACATATGATCAGGAATTGGACTCAATGATGATTATGGGTCCCTTCCAGCTCAGGATATTCTATGATTCTATGATTCTATACTTCGTTAAAAAAAAAGAAAATGGGGATGAGATAGGACAAGCTGCCCTATCACTTTGCTCAACTATCGCAGGTAGCACGGCATGAAATAAAACTCAGGTTCTTGGAACACTGGCTGTTTACTGGCTAGGCTGTTTACTGGCTGACTGCGCATCTCAGCATCTTTGCAGACTAATGGCTGCATCTTCAAACCCTGTGGGTAATGCCCAGTGGGTTAAATCTGCTCTTGAACAGGAGAAAGGCATCAGAGCAGAAGAAGTTCATAAGCTTTGCATGGGGCACTGGAGTATTGAATGCCAAAGCACTACCTGAGGGCACTGTGGCCAACATGGGGCCTCAGCCTACCTACCACAGATGCAAAGTGAAAGCAAAGCAAGGCCACGGCAGGTTTCCACTGAAAGATGCAAGCGTTTGGCCTCCATCTCTCAGAGATAAGGTGAAACAAACCTTCTGGATAAGGGGAAACAAACCTGGCAAAGTGTGTGCTTGGAAGAGAGGGCTCTTGGGAAAAGTCTGAAAAATGGGGAAGCAAAGAGGGGATGCTTCTTTTCAGCATAGCAGCAGGATAGAAAAGACACAGAGGCATAATATTGTTCGATTTGCTCAGAGTAGGCAAAAGAAGCGGAGAAAAGAACTGGATGATGTTCTCCCAAGCTCATACCTGGATTTCGGGAACGATAGGACCTTTCTCGGAGCAGGAACTCGCAAAAGCCGTCAGCGGAGATGGTGAGACCACAGGGTTGGGTCGAGCAAAGTTACTGAGATCGCAGCTCGGGATCTCATTCTCTTCGTGTCTCATGACGATGGTCTCCATGACAAAGAAGCGATCCCACGGCAACCACAGCGTGTGCTCCTGGGTGATGAAGGGAGCCCGCTCAAAGTGCAGGATAATGGAGATCCCGCCGATGGTAACGAGATCGAAGCTGTTTTAAGAGATGGAATGCAAAGTTAGTGCAAGCAGCATGCTGTGTGTTTGTAGCAAGAAAACGTGTTTGAAGGAGAAAAAAAACCCATCCTTCTAGGCCACAGAAATACCATCACCCACATTTTACAAAGATAGAACCTACAGCTTGAAGAAGCTGTTGTTGGGTAAGAGAAAGTGGCAAACGCTGGAGAACAAACCTGGCTTCTTTGTGTGTTGTTCCCTCATGGATTAAAACATCCCTATCCCTTTTTTGTCAGACAAATGTTTATCTTTGTTTCTGGTTTTCAAGTGTTATTTGACCATACATACTTATTTTCTTCTTTTCTTGGAGTATTTGTCAGCCACAGTTGCAGATTGGATCCATTTGCACGATGAAATAAACTGTTTGGAAAGTAGTTTCTCTGACATGCCAGCATATAAATTGTCTTGGCATCCACTGCTAACCTAATACCTAATGCAACCCATTGAACATGTGGAGCTGCACTGTACTAGGCAGGGCACAAGGAAGAAATGGAGACCAGAAGGCTGTTCCTGTGCCCAGTACTCAGCACATATACACATATCCTTTTTGACTCTTAATTGTTTAGGGCAGATAAGCCACTGCCTGTGGTCCAATTACAGTCTGCAACTTCATCCCATGCTACCCCCAGCTAAGTGGCTTTTCTGTCTGAGCTAGTGTTGGAGAATGTTACATTGGGTGAGCAGACAGCCCGCTGGAGCTGTCTGAAAGGATGTTCAACAAGGGTCTCAACAAGGGAAATATTCTTCCTCTTGATGTAAAGATGTTGGGATGGAATTTTTGTGGTGGTGTTTTTTTTTTCCCTTTGTGCTATATTTAAAATTCATGTCTTGTCAGAGGGCGATTTAGTGGAGCACCACAGGATATATGTATTATGTATATACTCAAACAAGAGGTGTGACTGAGAAAGGAAAGGATATCAGCATGATCTGAAGACCTTCTGGTTTTGCTTCTATTTTTTTTTTTTTTTTTTCCCTTCAGTTATGTATTCAGGCACAGAAGGTTTTCTAGTTTCCTCTTCCCTCCTTCTCACTTGAGGTGCTTAGTGCTGGTGTCTGACGGTCTCACACAGAACTACAAGCTTGTGGAGGGCTCCCTGGCTTCAGTGGAGTCACTCATGTGCTTCAGAGCTGTGTGCTGAAGCACTTTTCTGTGCATGAGGACCCAGTCCGTGAGCACTCTGACGGTGCAAAGCCAGCGCCTTGTAATTACAAGGTGAGAAAGAAGGTGAAAAATGTCTCTAAAATTATGATTTTTAATTAATCATGAGGGATTCAGGTCTGCTGCAAAAGCCCCAGAGTAGTAACAAAGGGTACATTGTCCATTTTTTCCAATAGACTGAGGTGCCACTAAGTAAATATAGATATGAAAAGACAGAGCTATTCAGGAAAGAATGCTAAATTGAGTCCATAGGAGGGAGAAAAAAACATTTTAGAAACCTGAAGGCATGTTTTTTCTGCCACTCAAGTGGGGACATCCACTTCCCTGCCCTATGGAGTTTGGCTTGTAGAACCTAACAAGCAACTTGCAGCTCCTTGCCAGCAAAGCTGCACAGCATTTCTGCTTTGATGAGAGCATGTTTAACAGTCAGTTAGCATCTGGCAAGCCCTTCAGCTACGAGGGTGAAACTCTTGCTGCGTGAATCCGGGCACTAAAAGGGGCAACGGGAGGGAAGAAACAAACATTACAAATGATGCCCATGTTTTTAGGCAAGTGGGAAAGAGTTTTTATTTGGGAACACCTCCATTTTGTTTCTTTGTTGAGTGATTCTTGGCTGCAACCAAGCCTTGGTCAGGGATGGTAACCTGTTGGGGGAAACAGCCTCCCCTGCATCCATGATTCAGGATGCAGAAGGTGAAGTGCTACCTCCATGTCAGGCTCTAGCAGCTGCGAAAACATACAGACGCAGAGAACACAGAACTGCTGCTCACGAGCTGCTCTTCCCAGAGTCACAGGGTGCAGCTCTGAAGCTCCCCCAGTGAACTGAACAGACCTATAGCCAAAACCAAACAGAAAAACTTAAATGGAGAACACCCTCGTCCCAGCTTCCCTTAGTGAAATTAAATTTAACAGGAATAAAACTGTCTTGGGATTGAAGGAATGAGATACTTTCGATTCTGGTTTTGTTCCTGATCTCTGATGTCTTTTTTATCACTGTAAAAAAAATCATACTGATTGCAAAGTCATATTCCTTAAAAGGCTCTGGAGAGGCAGGCCAAGGGCTGAAATTCTCTATTTACCCACAAAGCAGGCTCAGAAAAAACCAACAACCCAACTCAAAAGCACAGAAAAGCGTAACCCTTCCTCATCTCTTTGCTCTGAAAGGCCCACGTGTTTGGACATTCTATGAGAGCCATTGACAGAGTTCCTGAACGTGATAGTGGCAATGTCATGCTGGAAACATCAGAAATCCTCCCTGCCATTTTATTAACACCATGTCAACAACCACGTGACGAGTCACAGACTTTACAAGATACAAATTTGATCAAATTTAGGGTTCTATTTAAAAGTATGGCTTATAATCCAGTGCTGATACTTTGTTCCAGTGATCACGTTTGCATTACAGAGAAATCATGAATACAATAGAGTAGTTTGGAGATGGCATTTTATCTTCATGCCTTGTTATCTGAAAAATGTCAGTGTCACAATAATTAGCCTAAAAACACATGTAAGCCTTTAAGTTATCAATGAGTTGAGCTAGTAGGAGCAGGGATGATTTCATGAACAGACTAAGTAATGTGACTGAAGTAGGATCAGGATTTCACTATTAGAGACTGCATCTGTAATAACTACGTGGTTATAGCTCATGTCATTCTCTGCTAACAGTTTCAGGACTCAGTGACAGGGATAAAAAACTGAGAGGGAATGACCTCAAGTTGTGCCAGGGGAGGTTCCGGTTGGATATCAGGAAAAATGTATTCTCTGAAGGAGTGGTAATGCACTGGCACCGGCTGCCCAGGAAGGTGGTGGAGTCAGCATCCCTGGAGGTGTTCAAGAACCACGGAGATGTGGCACTGAGGGACATGGTCAATGGGCATGATGGGATGGGTTGGGGTTGGGCTGGATGATCTTTGTAGTCTGTTCCAACCTTAATGATTCTATGACTCTCTGAACCACTCACAGGGATGAAAAATTCAGTTCACTCTAACATGACAAATACTAAAGCCAGTGAGTTATAAGCAGCTATCTCATACTGTCTGGAACACAGTAACTGCATGCATGCATGCTCCCATTTTCTCCAAACCAGAATGACAACACAGGTGGACTAGACGGTCCTGTATGCATGTGCAGAGCCATGGATGGGCAATGCATGCAGCCTGTTACTGTAGTTCAGGGGAAACTACATTTTACTTTAAAACATCAATTCCTTAAAACACAGTGACTCAATCATGTGAAAGCTGCACTGTGGAAAAGCTGACGAGAAGAGAGCTCTATTTAGAAAGAATTCTGAAAACCAGCAAAATACATAATAGAAACAGTAATAGCAATAATTCTCTATTTGATCTTGAAAGTGCTTTACAAATAGTATTTAATAAATGATGTAGCAACCAGTAAGGAAGGCAAGTAAATGTTATCTCCCTTTTACAGGCTGGTTGGCTGGCCCAGTAAGGCTCAGAGACGCACCTCACGCTACCTGCTAAATTGGGAACAAGACTAAGAGTAGGATTAATGGATGTCTAACACCATTTGCTGCCCTGACAATTTTAGTCTGAATGCTCTTGAAGATTTTAAGGTAATTTTTAGAAGACCTCGCTACTGAGAAAGCCATTGGATTCAGAATCATAGAATCACAGAATTGTAGGGGTTGGAAGGGAGCTCTGGAGATCACCGAGTCCAACCCCTGCCAAAGCAGGTTACCTGCAGCAGGTTACACAGAAGAGCGTCCAGGCAGATTCTGAATATCTTCAGAGGAGACTCCACAACCTCTCAGGGCAGCCTGTTCCAGTGCTCTGTCACTCTCAAAGGAAAGAAGTTTTTCCTCATGTTCATATAGAATGTCCTGTGTTTCAGCCTGTGCTCACTGCCCCTTGCTCTGTTGCTGGGCACCTCTGAAAAGAGCCTGGCCCTAATTCACTTCACGCCCACTCTTTAGATATTTATAATGCATTGGTAATATCCCCCCTAAGTCTTCTCCAGGCTGGACAGTCTGTTTACCTGCCTATTTACTGCCTCCAGAGTACATGGATGCACTGCTGTGCCTTTCCATTCAAGAAAATACCTGCGCGTATGCCTTAGCCAATGTTGGAAGGCATTGTTATGATCCAGGAGACGCAGTTTTGCAGCTGGACCATTTGTGGAATGTTCATTATATGCCCAAGGTTTCTGCAGAAGCAGATTGATTTGAGGGGAAGCTGAAGGAAATGAGTTCAGAATTGCTGATGTCACGCTGCCTGAGCTAGGCCGCGCGCTCACAGCCGCTGACTGAAATCCCGGCTTCACGATGAGTCCCACTTGATCTCAGACTCCCTGGTCTGCGACAGCTCATCTCTGTCATTTTTATCATTTGGAACGGAGTGTCTGACACGGGCTGAGTCAGCAAACTGCAGCAATGAGCTCCCTGAAACCCATTTAACTTGGGGAGGTTGGCAGCAGGCCCCGAGGAGGCAGCAGCTTGCTGAAGGTTGGTGGGGCACGCTGATGATGCAGCTGCATTGCTTTCTGCCTGGGTCCCCTCCCAGAGGTTGGGAAGGACGTGGTGTGCAAGGAACAGCCCTGGTCTAAGCCTCCCGCAGCAACAATTATTGCTACAGGAAAGAAATAGCAACAGAACTACTGCAAAGGTGCTGGGAGAGCACTGCTCACCTCTGTGCTCTTGCCCTGTTATGTTTGCTGGCTAGGGATGTGGTTAAAAGCAAGGCCCCTCCTCAAAGCAAAGAGATAGTCCCTTCTTCAAAGTCCTTGTAATCTTAGGGAAATATTTCACATAGTAATTGTGTGTTATCTAGGGCAAGGAAACAAGCAGATGGAAAAATGTTCTGGAAGGTATTATTGCCCACAAACTTTGCAGGCATATATATATGTGTCCTAATACATGCAGATTTTCTGCTGGTTTGTTCGAAGCAATTTGATGCTTAGAGTGCAGTTTCAATCTCACTCTCATGCAAAGTATGTTCAGCGGGTTTGACAGAGATATTCTTAGCGTATGTGTGCAAGACTTTTCTCCTTTTGCAGTAATGCCTAAACTACAGGCAATACAAAGGTACCAGTTCCAAAGGCGTTTTCTGAAGGAGACCACTGGTTTTCCAGGGCTTCCTCTTTACTATCAAGACATTACTGTCATACCATCCAAAAAGTGGAGTGTCAATAAGACAACCTAGTCGCCATCACTGTTGGAGTAGGTGCAAAACCCCGAGCATGAACAAGGCAGTATCAAGCACATGCTGCTAGCACATGTTCCTCCCTTTCATTACAATTCTACCAGCTTCTCTTGCCAAGTCAAACCTTTAATGAAAGTGGGGGATTGGAGGGTGCTAAAATCTATAAATCCTCTCCCAAGTGCTAGTGGTTAGCAGTCAATACACGGAGAATGTGCAGCTGGAACCCCTTATGTTTCACTTTTATTCTTAAAAGAAAGGGAGCCAATTAGCACTGACAGACAAAAGATAGGATGAAAGACTTTCCCAATATGCAACGGTTTTGTTTTGGTTGAGTGTGATTGCTCAAATATTAAGCACTTGCCTGTAACACAACAGTAATCTTAATGACTTCTTCCTAATTATTTTAACATGAATTAGTAAGAATAGAACTGCAGGAGACATCTTTTCTTTACATGCATACACAGTGCATTTCCTAATTGTTGGCTAATGATTCTAGTCTTTCTTACAAAGTTAACAGTAATAAATAATAAAAATAAGATTGAACAACCAGAAACAACAAAATGCATCAACATCTTGAAAATGCATCAACAAGAAATGTGCCCTTCCAAGTTTTTCTTTAATGCTGACAGTATTAATAGCATAATTATTGCTTGAATCCTATAAACCCTATGAAGATATCCTACCTGCCATCTTGTCTGCTGATGGTGTATCCAAAAAGAGGATTGTTGACAAAACTGATGTTGACTCCAACCAGGGGGGTCCCATCCGCTGTCATCACCTGGCCTCGAATCACGCATGCGTGTCTGGATGGAGAGAAATGATAAGAAATAGTAATTCTTTTGACAAATGGGGGATTTTTCTCTACCTCTGTGGCTAGGAATTCCTGTTGATTAGACAGCACATACACTTACTGAGGCTGGAAAGCACAGGGCCATACAGTCTGCCTTGATGGTGGCCTGCTGCTCAAGAAAATTTTGCTCAGGAGTTGTGTAAGAATATTAGATATCAGAACTGAGGTTTACTTTTAACCTCCTCTTGAAAAATACAACTGCTGCAGCACATACTTCATGAACTATGAGCTTCTGTAGGGTTCACAGTATCACGCTAGGATTTGTTCTACCCAACTACTTTTCACAATGTCTTGACAATACTGCCCTTACTAAGGGCAAAACATGTTATAATCAAAGCAAACAGAAACAGCAAGTTTCTGAACAGATATATGTGTGGCACAAAAGCTCTCAGAAATAAGAAGCACAATGGTCTTGATGGCTTGTTTCTTCCAGATTCCACAAAGACCCTTAAGTTACCAGTTGGGAAAAACATGACAGATTGTTTTCTAGGTTCACATAGGTTCCTTACAAAATGCTTGAGGAACTGAGAGCTCTAACAAGATAGGATTTTGCTTCCCATCTTTTTCTTTCCAAGTTTGGTAGCTTGCAATGTTTTATAGGCTACATCTGTTCCAATTACTCCATGCTCTTTTATCTAAAGATCGCAAGGATCTTTACATTGATTAATCCTGCACGACAGATATTTTACAAAGAGAGGAAATAAAGCACAGTGGATTTTGATTGTCCAAGGTCAGTCAGAAAATCTGCAGTAAAGCCAAAGACAGATTTTTCTATGTTCTCATTCCAAGGTCTGTTTCCAGACCTCTAAGTCATTACCGTGCAGCAACCTGAGGAGCTTCCTGCAAAGACAAAGTATCACATGTCTGTGAGAGTGTCTGAGCCCAATTTTTGGCTGAGGGCAACTATTTTTTTCTGAACAACAATAGCAAATAGTGGTGTCAGTGTGCCTACATGACTCAGTGAGTGATTTTCCTAACTGCTGTCCTGGTGGAGAGCTGGGATTGAAAGGTAATGTTCCTGCAGGCGCAGGACCAGATTTCAGCGAGAGTAAATCATCCCAGCTGCACTTGCTATCTACCCACTTGAGCTGAGAAATGCCAGTTTGCTTCTTCATTCAGGCAAAGGATGATATCTGCAACGTTTTGTAAAGTTGCTTTCATAAACACTTGAAAGATCAAGTTATTTTCTTCGAGTCCATCTAAAAATCTGATACTGTATAATGCAAGGAGATAACATATAATTTCTATTAAGTAAAGGCTGTGTTAGTCGTATTTTCCACAGCACAGCAAACAGACTATTTTTCAGGGAGCCTTAAAACTCCTCCTGATGTAAATGGACAGCTCAAATATTAACAAAAATTCTCGAAGCGTTACTAGAATGTGCCAGCAATCTAAAATGTGACTTGGTTCTTACACCATTTTGGAATAGAACACAGGAGAATGAGCTAATGGAACTGATTTTTCTGTCACATTTTCTCTGATATATCTTCACTAGGAGTCGTGAAGAAGAAGACTTGGACCCAGCCTGTAGTTAATAATATTCTTTGTATTTCTATTGCCTCTCTCACTGAAGGCTCTAACATAACTTCACATGTACAAAAAAATGAAATAATATTCAGGTATGGTAAAGCAAACCACGCGTCACTCCCTACCAGACAAAGTATAACTCAAAGGATCACGATACCACGGAATATGCCTGGGATAATGTCAGTGCTTAGAATAATCCTGCTGAAGCCTATAGATCAGTAATCATAGTGCAATTTTGCACAAGTGAGTATGTCTAATCTCACCCCTGAGCTAGGAGCAGAAGATAGGCTTTCTCTTCCCATGCTTTTTCATGATACCCTCCACCTTGCCACATCCCCCTCTATGCCCTGTAGAGACCTGAGGGAAAGTCTGGAACTGCGTCCTCTCAGCTTCTTATCCATGGAGGTGGTGGTGTCATCATCCCTGGAGGTATTTAAAGAGACGTGGATGTGGTGCTATGGACATGGTTTAGTGGTGGAAGTGTAGTGTTGGGTGACCAGTGGACCTGGTGACCTCCTGGGTATTTTCCAACTGAAACGATTCTGTGATATTTTATGAAAGATAAAGAATCACTACAAATTTGCTTGAAAACCAAAACCTTCCTCTTGGTTGGGTCTCAGTGTTCTGACTTGCCGATTGCAGATTCAAGTCAACACTGGCACTCTTAATGTTTTAAAATGCTTGAGAAGCAAGATGATGAAATGTTTTTGCAAACCCAGAAAGAACACTTTCATTTGTTGTTCCTTCCATCCAAGAGTTAAAAGCAAGGGAAGGAAAAAATACAACATGCTGCAGGCATCTCTCCTGCTGTCCTACATAAAACACGTCCAAGCAGTTTCAAACATATAAGTAACATTGCAAACACATTAGCCTAGAACCTCAGCTTCTGTTAATGGGGGATGTGCTTTATATCAGCAAGCACCTGGTCTATTACGTATCACAGACAACTATTTCTTCAGTAACAGTGATCAGCACAGTGTGGTCAAGCACAGAGCATTGCAGCTCTAAGAAATGCATTTGCACTCCCATCTTCCAGCAAGAGACAGGATTCCCATTCCAGCCAATGCTTTGCAGCACATCTGTGTGCTCACTAAGTCAGACGAGGCTAACATCTCTTCTCAGAGAAGCAGCTGCATCCATCAGTCCTCTAGGGGACTGCAACAGCTTTACTTTCGTGCTATAGGGGACGACATTCCCACAAAAGGGATGTCCTTCCCAAACCACAGTGATGAAAAGAAGCTGGAGCAATAAGCTCAAATCTGAATTCAGTTAGAGGCAGGAGGGATGGGAACTGGAGGAAAACCAAAGCAAGATTAGATTCTCAAATCTCCTCCTTCCCTAGGTGATAAAATCTGCCCCACTTGGGAAAAGCAGTGAACACAATGCGTGGGAAGCAGCTGGCTTCTCTAGTGTCAACGTGTCCTTTCTGGAGGCAAGATCGACTACCCACAACGCGCCAAGCCCCCCAGGAACCTGGTTAATGCTAATTTAGTCAGCCATTTCCTTCAGAAGACCTTGGTCGAAATGCAATTACGCTACAAACAAGTTAAGTGGTACCGCTAAGACGCTCAGCTCTGCTAGGTCTCCCAATATATTTACATAAAATTATCTCTCATGTTAATAGAAGAGATTTATTCCATCAGTCTAGGCCTGCCAGTTCAGAGTGCTTTCTGCAGTTGAACAAAATTTAATTTCTTGTAGCTGGAGCCTTGTCTTCCCATTAAATTAATAAAAGTTTCTACCTACTGCCTGTTTTTTGTTTGCCTTATTTTTGTTTGCTTGTTTCCTCTAATACTTTTATATAAGGCTGTGCGGATTCTTGTTTTACAATGAACAGTACTCTTCTTCTTTCCTACTTTTTTAATTAGACTTTCCCTATTTATTTTAATTTGTCCATAAAAACCCCAAGTCATTGTCAAATTGCTACTTCAAGTGGCATACCGTACAATTTCATACCATTCTTTTGTGAACTCCGGGATTCAAGCCCTGCTTTATGCCTTAGAAAAGTTAAGCTTTCCTGGTAAGAGCAGGGACACAGTAGCAAAGTAGACAGGGGTGCACTGATACCTTTACATTCCCACTGCTCAGATATAAAGAAAGTTTGATAGGCTGCTTTACTTTTCTACAAAATCCAAGCAGACCAAAAGAGTTTTAGAACAGAAGCCAGAAAAGTAAATTCCCCAAAAGCCACCTCACAGATTCTTATTAAGGATCTGTCTTTAATACTGACTCTGACCCAGTGTCTCATAACTGAGACATTGGCCCCTCCAACACTTCTTATTCATAGATGTTTTCTGCTGACACTGTGCTTGGCACTGAGAAATAGACAAAAATACCGCTTTTGCTGAACATTTTTTCACTGTGGAAAGAGAATTCTACACATCTTAAATTACTTTTTTTTTTTGCTTGAAGAAATGTATATTCTTTCCTTGACTGAGAATAGACGCCAAGGGGAAATCTCACCCCAATGAATTTCCACAGCACCTCAAGATATTTCTTCCAGAACTTATTGTGCCTCCTCCTTCAAAGATCTTAAATGTACGGAGATAGATAGATATCATGACTGCTTAGCCAGCTTCAACCAAGTTATTCATGACAACTAATTTAATTTGCCAACATAAATCTCTTCATCTCTTTGATCTTATCTCCCACTTCACATTTTACTGGGATAGACACACTGGGATGAACCTACACTAGAGCACCATGGAGTGAAAATCTAGAAAGTTATTCCTTAGAATCACAGAATCAGAGAACTGACTGAGTTGGAAGGGACCTTAAAGCCCATCCAGTTCCAACCCCTGCCATGGGCTGGTTACCCCTCACCAGCTCAGGCTGCCCAGGGCCCCATCCAGCCTGGCCTTGGGCACCTCCAGGGATGGCGCACCTGCAGCTCTCTGGGCAGCAGTGCCAGGGCCTCACCACCCTAGTAAGAGCCTTACTATTGAAATTCGTCAGCCTTAGCTCTATTTCTTCCTCTGCTACACACCCTCTGTGCAACACAGGACACATCAGACCCTCTGTATGTGTTCTAGTACTCCATCTGCAAAATTAGAACTGAAGTACATCTCCTTCCAGGGACATGAAAAGGATAACTGTAGCAGTCTGCTATGCGCTTCCACAGGAATTTTAACATTCTCAAGGTACTTCATCTGTGCCATTCTGGGAAACATTCCTGATAAATAGCGATGATTGCAGTTGTTTGTTAGAAACACAATCTGGTGGCTTTAGCTATTGTTACTTTTTTGTTTGATAACAACACAGGATACAGCAAAATATACCTTGGCCATGTTGGGTTGAATGCACCTGTCTCATGTCAAACAACCTCAGGGCTGTCTGGTACTGGATAGACAGAAATATTGGTAGGATGCCAGGTAAAAGCTAAGGGCATCACGATCAAGCACATGGACACACAGAGAATGCCTGAGCTGACAGATGAAGGACAAAAGAAGAAAAGAAAACTGCAGAACATACAGATCTTCAAGTTTATTGCTTGCAGCTCTATCCCCTTCAAAAGCTGTCTGTAAGAAAAGCTCTGTCTGGAAAGAAAGCTCTGCCCACTTGCCTCTTAACGATAGTCTTTTCTATTTTGCCTCTCCTGATAGTCTTTTCTTGAACTAATTCCTTTCTAGATACTTCAGTTCAGTTATAGGCGGAGATTAAATTGGAAACTCCTCTGCTGATCTAGATGTCATCTGAATTACGGAGGTAAGGCTAGAAAAAAGAATGGAAAAGATCCTAATAAAAGGTTTTTTTTTTGTTAAAGAAGAAAGGTATGCTCATACGAAAAAAAGAAATAAAATTAAAGAGCAGCCATCCAGAAAGACTCCATCACCCCCACAGATAACACAAGTGAGTTTCTGAAAGGCTTTGGCACATGTTGGGCAGCGAGGATAGAAATCGTGAATTAGACTGAGCAGAGAATCTTGCCAATAAGGGGAGCAACAGAAGGCCACTGTCAATCTGACACAGGACTGAACGTGTTGATATTCAACCAAGTCCCAACCAGGGATCTGCTAAAGTGGCTCTGGTGGATGTGGTTTGCAGCAGATCCTGCCACTCAACCTTCTGAGAAGCCCTGGAGACTCAGGAGAAAAACACTGGATGATGAAGAGCAAAGTTTAGGAGAGCTCTGACCAGGCTCAGTAAAAGAAAGTCAATGTTACGTTGTTTGCAGCAAGATAGAGGATCTGCTCTGTTTGTTTAACCTGCTCAATGAAGCTCTTTATAAGGTCCCATCACCGAGGGGCTAGGAGATGCTGATGACTCCTTATGTGGGAAAGGACTTTAATTATTAACCTTATTCAAGAAACCCTCAGCAGCCTCTCAGATATTCTACAAAACAAACAGTACAGCCAGCTGAATGAAATGCTCCAATGAAAACATATCACTTAAATTGTCTGAAGAAGGGCGGGGGAAAAAGGAGTGTAAGGTTTATATGACCATGGCTAATGAAGGTGGTATTCAAAGTATAGGAGGAAAGCACTCATTAATCAAGATTTACAATAACACCTTCAGAAGCAGATTTTATCATCTTTATCTCTTTAGATGAAGTTTAACCTGGCAGTATCAAAACAGTGGGTCTTTTTCATCTGATTTTTGATGTATCCCTGATTGGACTTGGTTCTGTGACTGCCATCCAGTTTCTCCAGCTCCTCACTGTGTGCATCTGCCTCAGTTCTGCTCTGTGAATAACTGGCTCTCAGAAATCTATGGAACCATGTTAGCTGGCAATACTGGTGACTAACAGTTGTAGATGCTCCAAAGGGAAAACGCATTTTTTTTGCATGACAGTTAGTAACCAAATACAGTATCATTTGAGGAAAGAGCTGAACACCTATCCCTTCAAGAAAACATACAATTAAATAATCATTGCTCTCAAAACAATTCCCTGATGTCTCAGTCTCTGAAAGGCTCAGGTCTTCATGGTTTTGAAAGCTTCTCCCAAGATTTGAGCCTTATTGACACACTTGATGCCTGCCTCGTTCCTCAAGGGACAGAAGGAGGAAGATGAAGGCAGGGTCTGCCTCTCCCATCAAACAAGCAGTGTGGCAACTGCTGGACAGAAATGCCACTTGTACCATCCAAAACATCTTGGGTCTCTGTGTCCCATTGTCACACGAGTTCTCCATCCCCAGATTTTTCAGTTGAGGTGTAATGGCAAGGTGGGAGGATAAAAAATACAGGAAAGACTTTCAGCAAGGAGGAAATGAAGAAAAAAAGACATTGATGCTGGTCTATGAAATTATTAAGCTGGCTCCAACTATAACGTGGAAGTGAAAGTATTTTAGAATAGTGTTTTATAGGGAATACAATGCCTATAAAGTTGGGCTGTGCTTTACCGCAAAGTTTCTGTGCAAAATCCCTTTGTTCTCAGAGTGGTTGGCTAAGAATTGCTTTAAAAGTTGATGATTCTTTCCTTCACTTCAGCACGACCAAAGAAACACACCCTCACAAGGAAACAGAACCATGCTCTCATTTTGTTAGATCAGTAAAATCCATGTCAGGTTCAATAGCTCGTGAGGTGTAAGACAATTTTTGCACCTAATGCTGAATTATGCTCATTTCATAATTTTTTCAGAAGTGATCCTATAATCATTATTTCTGTGAGAGGTAAAGACTTTATGGAGCAATAACTTTCAGAGATGAATAATGTATTTGCGTCAAGTCATCCAAAAGAAATGTCTGCAGATCTTACTAGTTCTGTGTTATAGTATTTTATGGGTGGTATTTATTTTATAAGCTATGGCCACCTATTCAGCTCTGCAGAAGACCTGAAATAAAAGCCATACCTCCCACTGAATTGAAGGAAGAAGACAGAAGAAATACATTATTGCCAGGTTAATTATGAGATGAGCTCTCGTTTCGATGATCACAGGGAAAGCTCTTTAACTACAACATAACCCTTCTGATAGCTTTGTGCTGATCCAAAGGAATTAGGAAAAAAAAAAAAAGATTCAATAAAATAGAAAAGATTTTATGATCGGGGCTCTAAAACCGGCCTTTTATATACGAGGTTTTAACAAATTTAACAAGCAAATGTCACGCTCAAAGGACACACTTTTCCTGACGAATGGAAATGGTTGACAACTGCGGTGGGACTCAGCTGGTTGCATCCAACCGCTCGAGGCTGCTGCCCAGCGCTGATCTGGCGTGGCAGAGCATCACCCCAGCAGGGCAAAGCCAACGGGATCAGCTCGTCCCATGCAGCTTGAGGCAGGAAAACAGATTTTGTGCTGAGATGGCCAAGGGTGCCCCAGAGGTCCTGTTTGCACACGGATTACCAAACTTGTGCAGAAGCAAGGCAGCAAGCAGCTGGGGGCAGAAAGCCCCAGCTTTTTGAAGCTTTTGGGTCCAAGTGCCATGTGAGAATCATTACAACCATGAGTTGATATTTTCTTTGAAGGAGACATAATGAAATAATCAAATCACCCCATCGAACAGGATACCCTGTTTCTAGTGATGTTATTAAATTGAACGGAGCTACTGAGTCAGCTCAGGGCTATCACGCCAGGCATGTCTATTAAGGAGCAATATAAAGCAATGGCCATGGGGGCTGCTTGTTTCAAGGGAACATATCTTGAATATTGAATAAATATTAATCAAATGTCTACGTGCCAGATCCAAGAGAATACATCAGCATCTACAGCGCAGCTTAGACTCCAAAAGCCAAACGTGCACATCAGCAACTTTGTAATGTGAGAGGTACTTAACTCATTAGGAAAAGTTTTGCTTTTCTGCTTGGGAATTTTGAAGGTTCGAGCTTTGCTTACTGCACACCCCAAGCGCTCCCAGGTCCACTGACATCACATGAGAGCTTCAAGGTCCTGCAGGATCCACACACAGGTCATCCAGGTAATGGACATAGGAACCATGAGCTTCCATGTGCATGCTGAAGGCCAGGACTCAAATCAAGTGTGACAGCTGGGTTTGCCCTTATCTCTGCTTCTTCTCTTCATATTTTCCATTTGCAATCTGTTTTGCTGGCATTATGTGTGACACACTATTTTATCTTCTATCCCAGCATTTTTTTAAATATTCCTTCAGTTTTGTATACTTTTTTCCCCACTGAGAGGAGAAATCAATAGTTTAATGTATACTAACACAGAAAAGATGAATTCATAATTCTTTAAGTGTGATTTTTTCATGTAGAAGTTCCTAGAAAATCTAGTGTAGCTTGGTAATAAATACTCAGTAATTTTTAATATTTGTTAAAAACTGAATCTCAGCTTCTCTAATGACTGCACACAGAACTTCCTTTCATTGCCACCTGTGAAAGGGGAATATAATGACATTATGATTGCGCTATGTTATGAGAAGAAACATAAAAAATGGTAGGAACTTTTCTTTCACAGAATCCTGGGGGTACAAATGCCACAAAATGGAAGTAGGTAGCTGCACATAATGCATTAATTTATTATACGGAAATAATGTCATGTTCAACTCAAAATCACTGTGAGCTGAAATAGCACCATGGTAAATCATTTAAAACGAAAAGACAAAGGCAAACATTGAAAAGACATATATATATCTACCCTGTATACTGAAAAAAAGTAAGTAAGTTTTAAAAGTATGCTTTTCCGTGTGTGAGAGCCATAATTACTAAAATAAAAAATGTTAGGTCTTTGAAAATTCCTCATTATTCTGCTATACTTCAAAAAGCTGTGATCTGTAGCTTACAGTAGCCCGGAGTTTTTAACTGGGTAACTGCTAATTTCTGATTTTGGGATGATCCTGTGCGGGGCCAGGAGTTGGACTGGATGATTCCTATGTGTCTCTTCCAACTCCGGTTACTCTATCATTCATTCATTCTTTCTATCATTATAAGTAGCTCATTTAAGCGGAAAGAAACAAAAATAGAAGGATGCCCTTGGAAGACAGTAAAGCTGAGATGTTTTGAAGAGGTGCTGTGTTAGCTTGGTTTAAAATACAGAAAAATATGACCCCATTCTCACAGCCAGGTACAGGGATGTAGGTACCATTCCTTGCCTTGAACACTTGCTCCCTTGCCAGCTGGATCATTGAGGTGCATTATCCACGTGGAGGCACGAGGAGGTAGGTGGAGGGAATGTGCAAATTTCATTCTGCCCTGAAAGTTTAACCATGAAAACTTACTGTGTTTTCGACTTATACTATTGATCTAGGGGCAATAAGTGGCTGCTCTTGCAGCTGATATCAGACCCTGCTCTCTTCATAACTCAGTGGGCTATTTTCTAGCTGCCCATTTAACTGAGACGGGTTAATACTTCTGGCAGCAAGCAGACATGCACAAAATGTGCCAAAAATAAAGGGTACAAAACACATTTTCTTAAAAAAATCACCTGATTTCTTTGCAAATGTACTTTACAAAAAAACACCATTTCTGCACTTGGTTCTGAGATAACTTAATCCTCTGCCAACACTTAGCATAAAGAACTCTGATCAGGACTTTAGCCTGTTCTTGCAGTTTTCTGACACCATCCCTCAAGAGAGAACAAAGATATCAGGTGTCCTACTTGAAAGTCAACAAGTTGACACCATCACATCTTGTGCTGCTCCTTATGGTGATGGACAACTAAGAATGGCTTAAAAACAAAAAGCAAACAGCAAGAGTAAGTGGCTGCAAAATCGATACACAAACGATCTAGTAGCAGAAGAGCACTTCTTATCTGTTCATCAAAATGATGTGAAAAGACATTCTGTGCATTCAGAATTTAATTTAGCTCCTTGCTTTATCATCATAAACACTCATTTCAATATGGGCAATGATTATTTTTTCTTCCCAAACATGAATAATATATAATTGCTGGTATTTTGGAGGAGATAAGGTCTTTACCTT
This sequence comes from Numida meleagris, assembly GCF_002078875.1. Lineage (NCBI taxonomy): Eukaryota > Metazoa > Chordata > Aves > Galliformes > Numididae > Numida > Numida meleagris. The sequence continues at coordinate 190,455,897 of NC_034409.1, read as the reverse complement.
TATCCATCTGGGTAATTTATCATTGTCTTTCTTTTTCCTCTACGGTGGTGAGAGAGCTTGTCAGCTCAGCTTGTTCTTAAAAAGCCGGAGTGTAATTCAATAATAAATTCACTCAAAGGCTAGCTGTCATGAGGCATTCACTTATCTGTATCCGTTAGGTGATCTGCACTGCTGTTCTCTCTATAGGATAGCTAAGCTGCATCTCTGAAGCTTGGGAAACACATTGCATAGGTATTCAGTCATCTTCACTCTGCTGCCTTTCCTGCACAGGCCACACAGGGATGCAAATAGGATGTGCTGGTAACACCTCCTTCCTAAATAGCATGGTTTGTGAAATCTCTGATCTAAAAGATGTCACTGGCATCTGAATGACATCAGCCACGTGGCAGACAGGAGGTCCTCTCATGTCACCTCTGCTTATGGGACTGCTCACAGCAAGTGGCATGGGTCGAACTCCAGTCATACCCCGTGAAGGTACAGGCACTTGGACAGAAATGGGACATCTCATGGCCAGCAATCACAGAATCATAGAACCACAGAATCATAGAATCACAGAATGGCTTAGGTTGGAACGGACCTTAATTAATGATCCGTGAGCTCCAACCCCTCCATGGGCTGGTTGCCCTCCACCAGCTCAGGCTGCCCAGGGCCCCATCCAACCTGGCCTTGAGCACCTCCAGGGATGGGGCACTCACAGCTCTCTGGGCAGTGTATGGTCTTGATCTGCACCGAGAAGAAGACTCTGTGAATCACACTGGCAGCAATGGAATACTGTCCCAAAAATGTAATGTTGTTTTTAGCAACTCAACAGACCAATAAACCCAGACTGTGTGCTGCAGTGCTATCTCATGGGAAAATATACCTTTTATTGAAGTCTTTTACTGTTATTTGCAACTCTTCTTGTGATGAGTCAGGTTTTTAACTTGAAAGATGCAATACAATTACAGTCTAAGGTGGTAAGTCTGTAGAGCATATTTAGTGATATACACCCTATGTTGATACTTTAAGAATGGCAGCCTTAACAATCATCACTATATCTGAACAGTTCTTTGTGTTAAACAGAACAAGGAGCTCCATTTATTAGTTCCACTGTAGTTAATGAAAAGCAATCATTAAAACCCTTCCTATTGATTTGAATCTCTGCATCCCCTCACTCCAGAAATCTATATGCCAGATAAACATTTCTGCTAGCAGGTGCTCCTTCTGAATCCTGAACATTTAGAAGGATGTTTACAGAAGGAAAGTAATTCCTTCCGACACAGAGATCTACTATTAGCTCTACGAAACACACATACCTCTTTTAGGAATTTATGCGGCCCCAAATGACACTGTTTCTGGTTCTCTGCTGGCACTCCCAGAAGCAAATTCAATATAGAATGAGAACTTCCCATTTTACCCCCTAACCTCTGTGCGCTGCTGAATGCAAGCAGCCTTTAAAGAGAAGATGCACATTGATATTATGCATGCACATAGTTCCTACTGTTCTTTAGCTGAATAGAAAAATTTGTTAAGCCCAATATATCTGCTGCTGAAACACTCTAGTTATCAAATAAGGCAGTTATACGTGGCCCTGATACCACAGTCCACTGTGGAAAGACTTCCAACTGTGAGCTCAACTGATGAACTACAACCCGAAATATATCAGAAAAGGAAACTGTGAGTACAAACAATTTTGTATTCCATGACCTGATTTTAGGGCAACAAATTAAAACAACTGACAGCAGAGAACTCACCGTTCTAGCATTTAGTCCAGAGCCTAGGCTGTTCAGTACCCAGAATGTGCAATTTTGAGAATGCTGGCAAAGGAAAACCGTTTGCTGCAAAATGACTGTTTGGCCTTAATCTGAATCATTGCCATTAGCTTTCATGAAGGGCTTGGCAGCAAGACAAATCAGAGAAACTATCACATTAGGCCAGTTCCCTGACACTGGCACGCCTTCAAGTGGTTCGTATCCGAGGTCAGCCTGTAGACCACTGGAGGTGTCAACACATGGGAGGTGGTACCCACCCACTGGATGCTGGCAACGTCCCCTCTTGTAAGAGCATTTGGTTACACCCAAAGGGCCTGAGAGGGCTGCTGAGACGCAAGTACTGAAACAACTACCCGCAGGAACACGAGGATTGTATAGTTTCAGTGCCAAGGTATTCACTGCTGTGCGTGGGAAAGCTGAAAGCAAGCAGTTAATGACTGGGTGGAATTCAGCAGAGTTGAAATGGTAGTGTTGAGAACCACCTCGTGGCTCAGGGTCACCACTTCTGAAAGGCAACATTCGGAGCAGATGTTGAATGATCTAAGAAACTCATTCCCCAGGGTATGTATTGTGGCGTCCTGCTTCAAGCACATCGGTTTAAAGGACTGTCTGCTCTGACAGACAGGCATGTCCTTAAGCAAATGCCTGAAACACAGTCACAGACATGAGCTACATAAGATTTGCCAGTTCCCATCTCTTGATGAGGAATGTAGTGAAAAAGAATGTCTCAATATTAAAATCAATGTATATTCTACTTGATTGTTTGCATCAGAAGTCACTCTAACAGCCCTCCCTGGATTGTAAGATTTCCTCCAGGCTTTTGGAGGCCATACTGTAGATTTTAAAGTTTGAGTTAGTTTCCCTCTCTGTTGGCTCTGTCAAACCTGTGTTTAACATGGAAGAAGGTCTGCCATCACTGTTTACTAAATACTTCTGGAAAATACTGAATAAATGGCTTTCATTCCTTGAGATTAGAGAAGGAAGGATGTATAAATCCTGGGAGAGAAGCATCTTTCTTACTGGATAGCATAAGTTTGCATAGAATCATAGAAAATCCTGAATAAGAATATTCTGAGTTGGAAGGGATCCATAAGGATCATGGAGTCCTAAGGAAGAAGAGGAGACATCCACCAGAATTACATCAGCCCCAAAATTTTTCACAGATCTACTTCCCTGAGACCTTCCCTATGTTCTGCATCTTGCTACTATTCCTTCTTAAGCAATTTGCCATTCCACATCTTACAGTGGCCAAGTGGCTCACACTTCTACTGAAGAAAAATTAAAAGTCACTTACCCTCCCTCGAAGGGATTGTCTCCTGGGATGACATGAGTGCTGTCTTTGCCAATCAGGAACTTGATCCGATCGTAGAACGAATGCAGGCTCTGCTGGGAGATGGGTGCTTGTGTCTCCTGGATGATATCCAGGGGGTCCGGGGAGCCCAGGCACAGAGCATTGACATGGCACAGTGGCTGCAAGCAGCAGTCTGGGTCCATGCAATCCACCAGGCCATCTGCAGAAGGATAAGGAAGATTTTAGAGCAAATGGAACATGGAGCGTTGCAGAGTTCAGAGTGCAAGAACTCTTTATAATGCACACGTAGAGAAATGTGAACTTTACACTTGCATAGAGTAATGCGTTTTCCCTTAAAACTCCAAAAAGAGCATCAAATGGGTCAGCAGCTGAATGAGATGATCTTGGTGGTCTTTTCCAACCTTAATGATTCTGCTTCTATAAAAACGAATTAACATGTATGTATATGAGAAAACACATACATACACATGAGATCAGGATTTAAAGAAACCATATTTGAGGTTGATTCTGAGATACACCATTTCCGCTCTTGGTCATCGAGATGACTCCACAATCCTTTAAGTTTTTTTCTGTTTTTTTTTTTTTTCCTTTCTGTTTATGGATCAATGCCTTTCATATACTGTTCCTGTTCCCTGTACAAAATAGCAGGTTAACTAGGTCACACCAAAGGTAACGGTCCTTTCAGCAGGACTCAATGGTGGAGAAGGCCATGGTATCTACAACGGCTACAGGGAGATCTACACATCCAACCCACTTAAGATTCTGGCCAGATACATAAGAAGGCTAAGATTTTGCTGGGAATGTTCAGTCTCTTTTGGCCTTTGTCATTGTTATTTCGTGCAGACAGAGAACGAGACAACCTAAAACTCTCAGGATATAAATCTTGTATTTTCAGCAACAATAAATCAAAAACAACAATAAAAATTGCAGTGGACATACATGAGAAAATCTTGCGAACTGTAGTCTAGTAAAATGAATTTGCACATCTGCCAAGGCATCAAATGCATAGATAATACAACCTACAACCTCCCTTCCCATCACGATAGGAGCATTCCCAGTTCATTTTAAGACGCCACTGTTCACTGCAAACAGCTTAGTGAAAAGCAGTGACAGGAAAGGAAAAGCAAAAAAAAGACCAGAAGAGGTTTGGTGAAGCATCACATTTAGAAATAAAAGTTGTTAACGTGTCGAGGTGGATCTCGAAACCAGATGAGGGAACTGGACTCTTTTTTTTTCCTTTTTTTCCTGGGGACTTTCCAAATAATCAGTTCAAACAAGGTAGATTGATAGTGAATGAAAATTGTTACCACGTGATGGCTGTTCGAAGACCTGTGTGAAATGAGTGGTTGGTCTCAGTGTAGTTGCTGGATGCTCTATATATCAGAGAAACCACCTTTACAGCTAGCATCCTACTGACAACTTCAGCAAGAAACAAATGTGTTTGGAGAGCAAAACTGTCCTGAGAGGGTAGGTTTCTCCTGAAGTGGGATGAGATTTGGAGTTCTCAGGCACTAGACGGGCCCTGGGCAACCTGATCTAGTGCCTGATTTAGGGGGTGTCAAGCCTGCCCATGGCAAGGGGGGTTGGAACTAGATGATCTTTGAGGTCCCTTCCACCCAAGCCATTCCATGGTTCTGTGATTGTCAGGATAATGTATTTTCTATGTCAGGGAAACAGTAAATTAAGCCAAACCAGTCTGACATTATTACAAACTATGAGCTTCGGTTTCATCCCAGTTACACCAGTGTGAATTAAAAGCCCTTTCACTAATGTTATTGGCTCTACTTTGAATTTACTGCAGTGTAAATAGGATGAGAATCTGATCTGTTATTATTTCTGCAGTACTTATGATGGCTTACGTGTCATGTACTAGGATTGTGCTGAGTTATATTTGTTCCATTCTTGGAAGATTTTTGTGCCATAAAACATCACTTGCAACACCATCTCATGTGGCCACCCTTATGAAGAAAACCAGAAAGAAAGCCTGTTCAGTGCTCCCAGAGCTTCCAGTCTACGTGTGGGTCAAAGTGGGAGGAATACCTGCTCCACGCACACAAGCACACACACAGTGAGCCACTTCTACAAGTGCTCAGCACCTGCCATTAACGATAATGGGAGACTAGCAAAAGTGCTTTCCAAAACCCCATCCATTATCCTTACCTCTGTCTGCTCTGATATCGCTACATCTTTATAACTCCTCACAAAATTGCCACAAAAATTTATCAGCTCGGGCACAAAATCTACCCATCTGCCTTCTCTCTTGATGACTAGTGATAATGAAAAAGAACTAATTACATTTTATTTGCCCATTAAAGAAACGACTCGCTGCAGATGATTAGGCCAGTAGGATTCTGGAAGGTCAAATCTCAGATGGAATCTGAGATACCGTTCACAGAACAGAGACCTGCATAGACATAATATGCTTATCCGTAGCTACACCCTAGAAAAAAAAGACACATAAAATAAACCAAGTCAACTCTGTTACGGTACTGATTACAGTTTCAAGGAAGATATAATGCTGTCATTATCTCCTACACATTAATAATGTTTTCTACTATAAAGACAATGTAGTGAGAGGATGGCAAACCAGCTGCCCCATACCTCTTCATTACCATCTTCATTTCAGGCATCAGAAATGTGTTTGGGGACCTGGCGCTGCAAGACAGAAAGCAACTGTTGTCTTTGCAGGAACCAGCAGAGAAATGTTTGAAGAACAGATGCACAGGACAGTGTTCTGTACGATGGCAGTGCTGAGGCCTCGCCTGCAGATGGGCTTTGCAATTAATGTATTTCAGGCCTGTATGCAGTAAGCTGGGGGGTAATTACACCGGAGAGGTTTGTCATGGACACCTCAGACCCATTTAGGTCCTCAAGAGCTGAAGAGGAAAATGCTCACATAACAGCATTTTCAGGGCAGTACATTTAATTAGCCTGGAAAATTAGAAGGCCATTTCTGGCTGAGACATAGAGAACAGCAAGAGTTAAAGCAGATCAAGGGAGATTTAGACCGGTTAGAAGGAAGAATATTTTTATAATAAGGGTGGTGAGGCGCTGGAACAGCTTGCCCAGAGAGGTGGTGGGTGCTCTGTCCCTGGAGACACCCAAGGTGAGGCTGGATGGGGCTCTGAGCACCTGATGGAGCTGTGGGTGTCCCTGTTCATTGCAGGGGAGTTGGACTGGATGGCCTTTAAAAGTTCCTTCCAACTCAACCTATTCTATGATGAGTAGCAACGGGCGTTCGAAATTGGGAGCTCCCTTATACTACATATAGCCATGATACAGAATCATAGAATCATTAAGTTTAGAAAGACCTCTAAAATCATCTAATCCAACCATTAATCCATCCCCCACCATGCCCACTAACCATGTCCCTTAGTGCCACATCTACCCTTTTCAGAGATGGTGACTCCACCACCTCCCCACGCCCATGGGCAGCCTGTGCCAATGCATCTCCACTCTTTCTGAGAAGAAATGTTTCCTAATATCCAACCTGAACCTCCCCTGGCACAACTTAAGGCCATCACCTCTTGTCCTATCGCTGTTACCCGGGACCTGTAGAGAGCAATAAGCAATGCAAGACTGGAAGTGCTTTGTAGAGCGTTTGCAATAGTTTATATGCTTTAGGGTCACAAAGGCTACTCTGATCTGCTTGTCAGACTGCTATATACAGGCTGTTCATTTTTCCCCCAGAACGGGATTAAAGCCTGTCTTTTAGAAAGATATCTCGTATTTCAAAGCCATCTGATTACAGTGAGTCCACCGCTTCCTCCGGTAAGCCGTTCAGATGTTTAATTACTGCTAGGAAACTGCATCTTATTTCAAGGTTGAATTTGTCTAACTCCCATATCTCACAATCGAATGGTTTTTTGCCTTTGTCTGCAAGGTTACCAACACCCTTCTGCACTGCATGATCGGATGCCTTTTCCATGTGCAAGCCTTGCCACGCAGAGCAACAAGCTATTCAAACCCCACTTCTGAACAGCCGAACAAGACTAAAGTTCTTGTTTATTTTCCAGCTGCTGGATTTAGGTTTTTTAGTGATTTCACATGCGGGCATCAACATTGGACATGAAACAACTGCAGCTGCAATACTGGGTAGAGAGGAGAGACCAATTCCCTACTTTCGTGTTGGTTTTTGTTGTGTTTTTATTTTTTTTTTTTTAAATACTAAGGTTCACAGTGGCCTTTTGGCAGCAGCGTTGCTCTGAGAACTCATGTTGAGACAATTATCTCCGGTGACCTCTAAATCCTTTTCTGAGTCATTGCCTTTCAAGAGTCCCCCAACCCAAAAGAACCGCGTGCTTGCTTTGTTCCCAGGGATATAACCTTGCATTTTGCTTCCTTAAGACACATTTTGTTGGATTGCGACCGTGTAGTGATGTGAGTCAAATCACCCTGTATCAAAAATAATCTGGGTATGTATTTATCTCCATCTCAAGCACGATACGGTGATATATGGTAACATGAAGATTTTACTGGGAAAGATTTGAACTACACTCTAAGATAATAATGACAGTGCTGAATGGGGTTGGATGCAACAAGCAATTCCAAGGAGCTCCTCAAAAACAGCTTCAACCACGGATACCGCTCATTAAACAAATGAATTCAGAGACCTGTTACTGTGCCAGATTTTAAGCCATGTTGTGTTCTTTTGTATTTCCATCTAAAAGCAATTTTTATGCCTTTGAGATGTTTTCGGCACGTTTCTTACTGGTGTTGCAGGCAGCTGTTTCATCTCATGTCCTCAAACACCTCCTTTTCTTACCGTTCCCATCTCAGCTTTTTGCCCTGTACTCTTGAGTCAGAGAGCATAGACAGAGAGCGATGTATCCTGGTTGCCTACCACCGGTGTGTAGCTCACATAAATTTCTTTCTGTCTGCAGAGGACGGGGCCAGGTTTGGTTTGCATGAGCTGCTGTTCTTCTCAGTCACTGCTATCCTGAGTTTTTCTTTAAACACTCTAACTGTTGCAACTGGGGCAGCTGAGTTCGATCATGGCAACAGATCTGAATGCTGACCTTATTCAGAACGAGTTTCACAAGTTTCTCAGTGTCACAACTGCCTTCTAAAAATACCCATCTGGACACCAAATGTAAGATGACCTAAAATTACCCGGCTTTCAGTCATTGCTTGTGGCCCATGACTTTCTGAATACCATGCCCTTCGTGATGTTTCAAGAGCCACCTAAAGCAATTAGGCAGTTTTGAAAATCTGGAGCTGCTGGGGTTGGTGTGGAAAGTCAGGGCTGTGCCTCATGGGAGATTCAGGTGCCCTGGAGGGAAGTGTCTCCTGCTCTTCGGTATCCACCACACAACGAGCTGATGGATCCAAGCCAAAAAAAAAACAAACCCAAACCACCGAGAAATAAACTCAGTCAATTCCAGATGTGTTATGGTAGAAACAAGGTTTGTATGGCAAGCACCACATCTCCCAGGTGGCTGGCTGCATGGGACATGAAGCAAGGGGCAGGCAGAGAAGTAACTAAAGCAGTTTTGTGACTGTCTTTCTTGTATGCAATTTCTCATGTCCAGACTTTAGGCTTCCCCTAAAGCCTCCTTTGCTAGGAGTGGATTAAGAACCAAGGACACAAGCCCAGCCATTAACTGATAGGAAAAAGAGTGTGCCCGCTGAGCTCCTCTGCTTATTAGGAGAGGCAGATATTCTGGCTTACCTCTGAACTACATGACATACTTCTTCTTCAGAAGAAATACTAATTGTCATGGTCACAGCCACTATTAGTGTGCAAAATAAGAACTCTCTGGCAGAAAAAGGCCACTACCCCTGTGTTCCATGGGCTGCTGCTGCTCTTGCTGGCTGCAAAGTGCTCACAAATCCCACAGGAGTGTGGGTTCCAAGGCCCTCCACCACCACCATGCAGTGCCAACGCAGCATCCAGGAGCGGAGTTTCACACAGAAGTAAAGGACTGGTTTTGAGAGACTGCTTTTGCAGTAAACAAGATCAGCTGAGAACTAATAAAATTTCAAATTAGCTGTGACTTTTCATGGCCCCACAATTGTGTTGGCTGATTTAATGGGCAGCGTCTTAGCTCGCTGAGATTGAATAATGGAGCATTTCTACAGAGTTATGGATGCTGCAACAAAAATCTGTCATGCTAACATCAACAACGGAATGCAAATAACTTTCATCCAGGAGTGTTATTACGTGTTTAAGCCAGCTCTGACAGGTGCTGCATGTCAAGTGTCAGGATGGAACAGGCAGGCCACAGGTAGGGACAGACCTGTTGGTACATAGAGCGTACATGACAAACTCAAGTATTGCTCCATCTGAAGAGGATGAGAGTTTTTGCCATGATGGCAGTCAGAAGAGCTCAGAGAGACGCTGTCCTAGGCAAAGTAAGAGTAGAAAGAAAAGAACAGTAAAAATACAATGCCTTTCAGCAATATTTTCATTGCCAGTGAAAGCGTAAGATGCACTGATGATACCCATAATTGTGGCTCTCACCTCATCCAGTTCTTGCCTTTCACTCTCCTTTCTGTGTCATTCACAGACAACAGGATCACCTTTCATGGGGACACTGTATCACTCTGTGATGCTCTTGGGTGCATTAACAGGAGAGTTTGTACGGGGAGGGTTTAAAATGAAGGCATTCAGATGTAGAGTTAACACAGTGTGGTATCCTCACCCTTAAGCAAATCAGATTTTACCTTTCCAGCATCTGTCTGAACTCTCTCAAAACAGAGACGAAAGCAATGTCTCAGCATTTCTGCAGAAAACACAAGTTATTGTTCATGTGAATGCTTGGGTTCAATGACACTCTGCCCTGAGCTGAGGACTGACGCTTAATTTACTTCTCCTGGATCTGGGGAATTAATAAGTTTTCCTCTTGAGCTTTGCAGAGAACAATTTTACCTATTCAGCAACAGAGGTGTGGCTTTTGGGCCCACTGTGAGGAATCAAAAGGAAACACAACACAAACATAAGGAACAACAGCAATGGCTCTGTGATCACGTTAGATATTACTGTTCTCTTAGCTCTTTCTATTCCACCTCCTCCATTTCAATCTTGTTTGAATAAGGTTCTCACTGGCTGAATCCAAGATGAATTAGATTGCTGGCTCCCTCGGAAAGGAATTGCCCTCACATCTTTCCCTAATATTTGCAGGTTCAAAATCATCTAGTCATATGTAATAGCAATCATGTATTTGTACTGCAGCACTCCTTGGGCTTTAGTGCAGAAACAGAGCCCTGCAGTGCCAGGCACTACAGAAAACGTAAGTATAATGCAGAAAGTCCATCCTAATCCAGCACTATGTTCTTGTTTGAAAAACATCTGAAAAAAAACAGAAGGGAATGGAGCGGAAGGAGGAAATGACAGAAAACACATGAAAATCACTACAAGCTGATCATAGACCAGGCCTATAATAATGTGGTTAGAGTCTACAAGTTTACAGAATCTCCCAGATCACCATCTCTGTGTCACTGCAGCTGGCTTCATGGGATTTCCCTTCTCTAGACAGGCTTTTAGCAAGGGGAGTTACCCACTGCACAGAATCATGAGTTGGAAGGGACCCACAACAATCACTGAGGCCAATCCCTGGCCCCACACAGCACCACCCAAACCCAAACCCGATGTCTGAGGGCAGTGTCCCAGTGCTCCCTGAGCTCCAGTAGCTCGGGGCCATGCCCACTGCCCTCTGGAGCAGAGCCTTTTCCTCACACCCCTCTGATCCACCCCTGATACAGCTCTAAAAGCAACACAGAAACCAAGCAATCTACGTTTGGAGTGAAATTCAAGAAGATGCTGAAGGGATGTGAGAGCCCTTCCAAGAGGAGGAAGTGTGATCAATAGCCAAGCAATGCTGTACCTGAAGCTGCATCCTTCAGGAGCCAATGCACCTCTGAGAAAAAGGGACTCTGAGCAATGGGTTCAGACCCTCAGCAGATGAAGTACTCTTAGCTGAGATCTCCTTGCACCAAGGTCTCTCGGATTTCTAGAACGTGCTGTAAGTGTTAAGCCAATGCTGAAAAGCTCATCCTAACACATTCTGTTGACTGATTCCAAGGCAATTCAAGAAACCACCTTGGCACACCTTGGAAAGTAGCCTCAGATCACTCAGATATAGGCATGGTTTTCCGGTCCTCATCAAAAGGAAAGAAGCCATGCATTCTATGCACCCATGACAGTATGTGACCTGACACACTTAAGGGCAAACCCTCAGGTTTCTAAGGGGAATTTCTGCCCCAAAGAGGAGGCAAGAGTTTGCCTCAAGTGCTAAAGCAGGTCTGGCAGGGCTTTTTTGAACTTCTTTCAGAATAGGTGCCTGAGCTCTTCTAAGTTTATTGCAGAAGGGCCTTGTGAAATGCACGTTCGGGCTTGTCTTGTCTGAAAACGGTTCACATCAGCTCTTGTTACATCTTGCATACCAGCAGGTTTTCCTTCCTATCTGTAATTTTCTTCATCTCAGCAGAAAACGAAACATTTATTTTGAAAAAGCGGACGTTTTCAGTGTTTCTGCTTCCTTAATCAAAGGAATTTCATTAAGGAACAGTTAAAAGGAGTGGGAACTCTCCCAAGCTGCCAAGACAAGCCGCAGCCACTGCTACGCACTCACTTCACAGCACACCATCCTCGCTAACAGCACAACGTGCTTCTGGATGCTGCAGTGCCCAGGTTCACACCGCTCTCCCGAAAGCCCCAGTGCTAACAACCAGCAGCAGGTGATACACAAGTGTTACCGCCCAACGGAGGATCGGCGAGCTGCTGAAACCTGAACATGTGAACCCGTCATGCTGTTCCCTTGTTTGAGGAAAGGTTGATTAACAGTCACCATAAAATAGAGGATGAGAAGCTAGGTGATATCACCTAGCCGATCTCTTTAGGTACAGCAAGCTTTCTCATCTTTTTAGAAGTGCTTTGTGGTCCCTCCGAGATGACCCTGTTGTTTGACTGGATCTATCGGTGATGGTAAATGCTAATTTACCGTGGCTGTTTTCCCAGGTGCGTTCAGATCTCAACACTTCCCTCGGTAAATGTAGCTCGTGCATTAATGCATCATTTTTTATGGTTTCGAGGAAGCAGACAGCTCCCATAGCATGCCCAGGAGACGATCTTCTTGTGATATAAAAGCCTGGCTGGCATGAAGTAAAGGTTCGTAACAGTGTGCAAAAGGAAAAAGAAATCTGAAAGCATCCCATCACCTCGTCTGCAGCTCGTGCATTTGCATATATAAAGATTCGCGTTCTGGGGTTCTCTTGGATCCTATTCAATTCCCTCTACAACCCTGCCACTGCTTTCAGGTGTAACCCTACACACTGGCAGAGAGCAGTGCAGGCTCCTGCCAGCTCTCTAACACGTTATTTGGCATGTGGTGGACAGATGGTGGGCACATGGGTGTTAAGAAGGCCAGCGCGCAGTGCCAAAATTTCTCTTGCCAAAAAATTTGAAACGTTGCCATCCCAAAGCATTATGCAAGTCTCCACCTTACTACAAGCACTACCTGATCCTTGTGTGGGGCAAGCAAGGCACGAAGCATTACTCTGTGGAGTTACACAAATGGACTGCGATGCAGTAAAACAAACAGATCTGAGACATATCACATAACTCTCTCCTGGTAATTCAAGTCTGGTTATAGCAGAATTACATAGTTCCTGAAATGAGAGCGGCAGCAATAGGTAATACTCAAGGCAGCAAAAAAAGGCAAAAATACCACATGAAGCAGCTGGGCTGCTCTGACTTGGGTTTGAACACAACTGTTAGGAGGACAGAGGTAAGGAAAGCATGAGAGTTGCTCCCCCTCTGAGCTCTTAGCATCTGGTGGAGCACAGAACTGAACCTGCTAAGGGCACACAGGGCCACGTGTACACTGGAACCCTGTGTTTGTGCTCAGCTGAATGCATGGCATGTAGTCGTGAAGAATAAGATAAGAGCTGAGGGGTAGAAGCTTCACTATGCCAGTTCTTGCAGAAGTAGAGGAGGTTTCTGGAAGTCAGATAGGATGGATGCAGTCAGTTCCACTTTGAGAAAGCCAGCAGGCTCTAAACTCTCAAACAAAGTTACCTTTGTAAATCCCTCATGGTTTCAGGACAGTGGAGTGTATCCAGACAATGAAATTGTGAACTGGGCAATCCTCTGAGTATGGAGAGAGTCACACTGATGATCTCTCTGAAGCAAAGACAGTTAACACAGCTTTACTTCTCACTGGTATATCTACGAGCTTGTGAACAATACCCTCTCTTCGTTCCCTCTGTTATTCTATATACCCTGTTCCTGATGGAGGAGTCTACATGTGCAATGGAGCCCATATGTAGCCTATAGAAAATCTGCCTGCTCTCAGTACTTAGTCAAGAGCCATTAACTCCACTTCTAGGACTTGTCACAGGAGTTAATGTCCACGGTCCTTTAAACCTTCGAACTTTTTACTCTTCAAGTACATGACAGAGCACTCTGTGCGGGGTGAGACAGGGCTGCCTTCAGGACCACTGCTCTCAGGACTATCTACTGGGAGTCTGCAGCCACGAATAGAGGCTATTTTCAACCAAAGAGGGACAAGAAGCACCTTTCTGGGCCCCATCTTAAGGAAACATCTCTTATTTGCTGCGATACAGGCAGTACCTTCTGAGGTCAAATGCTGAAAATCCAAGTCTTTTACACAGAGTGTTACAGCTCTGTCACTGCACTGTTTTCCCTTGACTGGTACTGGATGATTGCCTGCTCTCCCTTACTCGCCACAACTCCTTTCAAGCTGATGGACTTCATGTTTGTAAGTGTAAATAAAGTAGGCCTGGGTGTGAAACCTAAGTGTCAGGTTTGACAAATGACACTTGAGCGTGGAGAGGGAACTGCTCTCCCAGACACCTTGTTTTAACCTGAGCAGAGATTACACTTCACTGAGTTTCTCTCTGAGCGACTTCTGCTTTGCTTGTTATTGTTCATCTGAGCAGCCTCCAGATTTAAGAGGCCAGCGTGCCCTGTAATTTGGTACCCATCTCCCTCAGGGTGTGATTAGGCAGGGATGTGATGAAAAAGATTCTGACTTCAGCTCCCATTATCCTGAGGTATTTCCTGCTGCAGGGATCCTGATTAGCAGACACACGATACCACAAGGTGGGACAGGCTCCCGATGAGCTCAGGCAGAGTGAAAGGCCGCATTAAGATGCGAACGGCCTCACATTGCTCTTCTGAAAAACCACTGTGCTCTTCACCCTCAAGTGACTCTGTTTTTAGTGGAAAATGACTTGAAGGGCAGCGTTCATCAAGCAAAGGTAGGTGATATCTGAAACAGCTCAGAGAGATGATGCTGTAAACCTGTTTCTCTCCACCGGTAGCATGCACGGTGACCAGCCTGGATGTCTGACTTCTAAAGCTGCATGAAATGACTGCCATCTCCATTGCCTGCATGCAAAGATAAGTTCAGCAATAGCCCTGAAACCCTTTATGGTGAACAGCCAAATAAAACACCCTGCTCCAGCCCTGAGCAAGCGTCACTCGAGATATTGTGACAGAACCTCCAAAAAGGGAAAGGGCTCTTTGTGTGTCTATACCCTCACTGCCTGTTCTTTCAAGGGGCTGCACTGCCTGCCTCTTTTCAGTGCTCTGGAAAACACTGCAGTTGTATGATCTCTTTGGTGATTAAGTGTTTGCAATGAATACAGACTCAATTCTACTTCCTAAACACAGGTGTGCGCAGTCACTGGATTGCCTCGGGATGGCTGAGAAACCCAAAGGCAGCTGTCACACAGGAGACGTATTTATGCTGCTCAGGAGGTCTAAGCTGTTGTGACGGAGAAACTAGAAGCCAGCTGAGGTACTCCAGGATGACTCAGGACAAGAGGCAGCAGACATTAAGTTGGAACACGAGAAATTCTAATTAGTGATTACAAGGGAAATGTTGACCGTGAGGGTGGTCATATACTGGGGCAGGTTGCCCAAAGAAGTGGAATCTCTGTCCTTGGAGTTGTTCAAGAATTGACTGGACACGGCCCTGACCAACTGGACCTGCTCTGACCAGGGGCTTGATCTAGATGTCTGCTGGTGGTCCCTTCAAACCTAAATTATTCTGTGTTATACAGCTATCTCCAGCTCTCTCGCTATGCTGAGGTCAGTATGGCAGCTGGGACACAGCTCCACGATCAGCCTTCACTCCTCACTCCAGGCAAACCGATTCAAATCCCTGCACTGAACAAGGAACTCGAGCTTCATAGCAGAAATTCCTCACCACTACTGATCTCAGGAGCTGAAGTTCTAAATTTCAACCCACAAATGATCCCCAAAAATCTCTACACATCAGGTCAAGAAGGTAAATGTATACCTCTTCCACTTTCCAGCTGACAGGAATCATTAGCAGTAGCAAAATCAAAGGAAATAGCATAGTGTGTTACGTGGTTATCTGTAAGCTGTAATGTACAGTGTCCATGCACATGAGATTTTTTTAGTATATCAAGAGTAAGGTCAACTCTTGTTTATGCTCTGACACATGCATAAGCTGGCCCAAGGTAATAACTTACAACCTGTTAGTTACTTTGCTGCTTTGCTGTAGCCCACGTTTCACACAAGCTCACCAAATGCAGAATAGCAGCTGACGTGCACTAACTTGTAAACATCTCCACGCCTTTTGTCTTACCAACATCTGCTGGTGAGACCACAAACTGCTTGTTTAATGGGCAACCCCACTGCGAGGTTAGTGCCTTGAACCAGGAGATACGAGGAGACAGCGTTTCACCAACCTGCTCAGAGCCTGGTCGTGCTCTTTTTGATGTTAAGCAGATGTGGTCTACCTTGTTTGTTAGCCTGGATTACTCTGCTGGCTATTTTTTCCAGGGAAACTGGGGTTGTTCTTGGCTCTATGTGCCATATTTTTACACATCATCTGACATAGTGAACTTCACTGCTGCCTTGAGAATTCTGTACATAGGAGAGTATGGAGACACTCAGTTTCATGCGAGGCAAGAAGAGACTTTTGTTTCACTGTGTATGCTCTTCATATGGCTCTCCAAATTTTTCCATCTTTTCCAAAGGGATAATTTGGTCCGTTTGCCGTGCCAGATGTGCAAAAGTATTTTAAATATTCAATCAACATCCCAGTTGCTGTGAAGCAGATAATCACAGTCTTGGCTGCCTATTTTTTTTTTTTTTAGCTGCACTGTTCTTGTGAATATGATAAAAAAGAAACTTGCAAAATACAATCTCTGCTTCACAGTCTGGGTCCTGGTCCAGACTTGTGGTTTACAAAGCCTTTTGCTGAGTGACAACAAAACAAATTATGCGGCCTTCCTTACGCCTTAAATTTAATATCTCATCTCCTGCCCTCTAATTCAAACCTTCACACTGCACCAGGGTTTCCTTTGTAATGAGATAACTCTGAATATTAAGCTTGCATTACGCGGAGCTATTATTCACATGCCTGACATCACTACATATGGAACTGTAATCAATAAAACATGGTTCAAGAGGGATTGGATGGCTTGTGGGCATGGGGATCAGTCACCGAAGCCTCTCGGTTACTGCAAAACATTCGTCCCAAGTCAGTAGTGACCTACCGAGGAGCCTTGATGAAAACCTCAGGCAGTGAGGCCAAGGTTGGAGCAGTCGGGGACATCTGCAGTCTGAGATGGTCCCACCGTGTCACTGCCGAACCACGCAGCTGGGTGGGGTGGCACGGTGAGTGCACGGCCTCTGCCTGCTCCCTGGCATATGGACTTGATCTGGGGGTAAATAAACCTTCCTCTTCAAGCCTGGCACCCCAAGTCCATTTGGATTTTTGGACTGGACTCCACTCGGGCTGAGCCAGCCTGGCAGGCTTCGCTGCCGTGCCACACGCGCTCGGGTCCTACCTCCATCGTTGTCCTTCCCGTCGCCGCATGCCGTCTCCATGGAAGTATCGCAGCCCGCTCCTCTCCAGCCCAGCTGGCAGACGCAGTGCCAGCCGTTCATGTCCAGAGTGCATCTGCCGTTCCCATTGCACAAGCCAGGGCATCCCTCTGCAAGGCAAACAGCCACGCGTTCAGACACACCGCAAAGGCAGAGCAACGCAGCCTGGAAAAGAGCTGGTAAACAGCCACTTCCCTTTGCTTTTGGCTCAGTTCTCCAATCCCACTTGATGTCTTCCCATTGTCTCAGTTTGGAGTTAGAACGGGCCCATACGGGCTCCCCAGTGCACAGCCTCACTGATGGCACCGATGCAGGAGTGAATTTGGGGACGTGCTGTGATGTCCCTACTTTGTTGGTTGCAAAGCCCGCTCTTCCACCTGAGCCTCTCAAAGCCTTTGCTTTGTAAGACCGAGATTTAGGGTTGCCTAAGTTACACGTGAGGTTAAATTTCCTAACACTTAACAGGATAAAAGTTCTCAGCAAGACTGAGATCTTATTCAAAGCTAGACTGAAAAGGGAGGCACTTTCTACATTAGTAAATCTTTGGAGAACACACAATTTCTCTATTAGAGTCATTTTGAGAAGGGTTCATCTGACCGTGTTAGAACTGCCCTATAACTCAGCAGCAGAGGAACCTCTCCCATGGTGGAAGCCTCTCACGTAGGTTTGGTGCCCACACTGAAACATGCTCGGGAAATGTCTGTTTCTCTCTGCTGACTAAAAAGAGACTCCAGCAGAGGCAGATGTTCCTATTACACGTGATTAAACTCGGGGGGGGGGGTGAGCCCAATGCTTCCTGTCTGCTTACTAGGGTTTGATTTTCGCATCCGATGGCCACCTACTGAGATTTCCATCCTTTATTTTTGGGGGGAAAATAACAGAGCAATTTCCCCAGTAAGCAGCCAAGCGAGGGAGGCTGCTTAGCCTACACAGTTCTAGGGGCTTTTTACCTGCAGAGCTCAAATATCTTTTGTGAGAAGCAGCCAGAAACGCTAGCTGCATTTTACAGATTAGGAAACTGAAGCACTGAAGTGACTGCCGAGGTCACCCAGCAGGACTGATTAAAGCAGGAACACAACTGAGGCCTCCTGAGCTCTATTTTAAAGCCCTCTCTGCTCATACACGTGTTGTGAAACCCTTTCACGTAATCTGAGTTCCTTCATGCCCTCAGCTTTGCAGGATGGGCTTGTTTGTGGAACTGCACAAGTGATGCACGTACCCTGACCTAAAGGACACAGTGGGGAAGAGCACTGAAAGGTGTGCACGGTGGTAACACTTGGTTGACCCCATCGCTCCGTTAATGAGAGGCTGCCTGAGGAAGCGCTTGAGCATCCTGCACCGGGGAAATACAGTATGGAAATGCCTCTTCACTAACAAAATGTTTACATCTTTGCCAAATTTCCTTTCCTAAACAGGTTACAGATTAACAAGGACCAAGTGGAATAAGGAACAAAGTGGGGAGGGAGAAGCCCTTTAAGCAGATCTTAAATTTTGCATTTACAAACATATCTGAAGGATTTCTAACCTTTTGAAACGTGTGCTGTATGTGTGCGAGGTGGGGCACACCACTTGTGTGCATGTGTGAGCATGCTTGCGTGGGTGTACTTCATTATTTATACATTATATTACTATTTATACACTACAGACGAGCTGCTGATAGGCAAGGTTCCTTGGAGTTCTCCACTTTAATACTGTGCCTTCAGTTACAACAGTGCCAAACTTTTAAGCATTTAATGTGATTCTTTCCATGCTAGGGCTAATTTATTAGTTTGTTCCCTTTACTTTTAGCACGAGCTGCAAGCATTCAGCTGTTTTGGAATATGAGAGGAAGAATCACATTACCTGTTAAAAGGACTTGCTAAAGTTATTTAGGTAGGTGGGTGATCTCACTTTGGAGCAGATAAATTCCATTTGGATGGGACCATCCTGACAGTAGGGATGTGCAATTTCCCCCCTCTTTATAAATCTGATTAAACGTGTCTAGACAAAAAGCCTCTGAAGAAAGCTGAAGAAATAACTTCAGGTGTGTTCTGCATGACTTCAGGAGTTGGCAGCGCAGTTCTGCAATGACAATATTGCATCATCATTGAGCACACTTCATGATTCACTGCTTTACTGCAGCACTAGGACTCTCCATAACCTATCTTAAAAATTCTTTTTTGTCTTGCCACTGCAGAGACCGAGCAGGACACTCCTTGAAAAGGGGCGGTAGTGTTGCCTGGGACAGGAGTGAAGCGAGAATCCAAGAGAGCTGGGCAATGAGAAATTGAAGAGACCACTCTAGAAGTATGAGAGGAGAAAGGCTGGATACCACCAGACTTTTAACCCAGCAAGTAAGGTATAGTCTGTGGAGCGGGAAGAAGATGAGTTTTAGAAATTCTTGCTTGGAGCTAAATACAAAAGAAGACATGACAGTTCAGTTTCACATTATACAGGAGAAGATCCAAATGCTGCAAATAGTTTAAGTTAGGACAGCGATGAACATTCAGAGGGAAAAGAGGGAATTTATTTTAGCTTCTTTATTTTAAGCATATTTTGCATTTCTTAATTTTTGGAAGGACGATTTCAAAAGAAAGAATCATAGAATCACAGAATCATTAAGGCTGGAAAAGAGCTCCAAGATCATCCAGTCCAACCATCCACCAGTGCTGCCCACTAAGCCATGGTCCTTAGTACCACATCTAACTTAATTAGACAGAAAAAGTACTGTACTAACTGATTGCTTTCTGTGAGACAGAAAAAAAAAAACCCACAAATAAATGATCTTCAGATATCTCATGTGACAAGTATCCAGCAGGTATTGGTAAAAAAAAAATAACTATATAAATGAGGAGTTAATGTTGGGCTACTGAATGTCCTCCACTTTCCCACGCTTAGGGAGGGGAGGTTTTGCAGCAGCAGAAAATGGCTGATATAATTAGTATAGAGGCATCTCCTGCCTCTGAGGAAATGAGTTTGATTTGTACACTCTAGCACAGCAAAAGCTGGAAAGATTATGATTGTTTTCCACAAATTCATGAAACAGATAAACAGTGAGAAGGAAAACAGCTATTTAAGCTAAAGAGAATAATGCTGGCATAAGAACAAATGGACCTCAACCAAGCATGAATAATTTCTGGCTGGAAATTAGAAAGGGAAAAAAACCAACCACATTTGTCAGGATCAAAGGAATAAAGTTTTGGAATAACCTCCCAATAGGACGATTGAGGCAAAGAAGCCTCACTGATATACCTATGGAGCTTGGTACATTTATATACAGTTTCGTATAATGGGGTTGCCTTCGTCCATGTATGGAATGGGTTTGGGACTATTTGTAAGGACTTCCATGATTTCCTGTGAAATTTCTTCAGCTGGGCTCAGAGAAATTAAGTCAACCATGTCAGAAGGCAGACAGAGGGAACACACCATTCAGGAGAGGAAAGAAAGGAGAGAGTATCTTGGAAGATCACATCTTCACAAAGTGCCCAGTCCTCCTCCTTGACTGTTAAGGGAATCCAGAGACACTGGCTGAGATACAAGCTGCAGGCACCTACTGTGGGATGACCCTCTGAAATGTCATTACCCACTGCCTTGCTGTCTTCCCAGTCTAGTGAGCAAGTTTGCCTCCCCCCATCAAAAAGAGACACAACTTCAGTTCCTAATGAGAAAAATCTCTTCCAAGGAGTCAGAGACAGTTCTTCCCCATTGAAATGACCTCTTCTTCACAGGTCCATGAACACAAAAGTTACAGCAAAGTATCAGTGCTGTGAAGACTAAATTGTACCTGTCCTATGTGGTAGTATAGAGAGTAAACAGTTTTCATAAGTGATGACAACAGAAATCATTAATAGAAAACAACACAATTTAACAGTGCTGTCAGAGGACTCCTAGTGTCAGCAAGTTAGCAGATAATATCGATATGCAGGTCAACACATCTAGCAGAATGGACTTGGAAAGTATTACCATTTCTAAAGAGTTCTGCTGCATACAAACTTGACCATCGCTACCGCTACAGAGGTAGGAACATACAATGTTCTGCATTCCACAAACAATGCCCTTCAAAGCACTTGTAGAAAAGGGGACACAAATTAAGTTTATCCATTTCACCCGTGCAGGGTAATAAAGGAAAAAGGTCATCGTATCTCCAAAGTGCTTCACAGCAACACAGCAGGGTGGCCCAGCCTTCCCAGATTTATAGCACCATGCATGATCTTCTAGGGTTCCTTTCAACTCAAACGATTCTATGATTCTACAACAATCTTGCAGCTCTGACTTCTCATAGCTAGAGTCACTGATGATCCAGTACTCCTGTTTGTGTCTGTTAACTGTATTTGGGTGATGAAGATCATTAAAGACATGAATAGGGCTTTCTCAGGGGGAGGAAGCCCTTTATGTGACTTTCTAACTGAAGCACACGAAAGCACTGCAGATACTGTGAGACATTCACGAAGACGTCAGGTCTGCCACGCAGGAGAGAATACAGAGCAGGGAAGCATTGCAAAGCGTGGACAAATTTTGAACCAGCCAAGAAAAACGTGTCAAAGGAGACCGTCACTAGAGTAAGAAATGACGGTGCCACTTTTAAGATTAAGACTGGTGGTAAAACAGCCTGCTCTTAATGAACTGTACAGTTAAGGCCTTCTCTAATTAGTACAATTAAAAACAATGTTTAATGGGAATTTTTTTCATGCTAAGGCTCATTGCCACTTGAAATTGGACTTAAAAGACAAGACTTTCCTACTTCTGATCTTAAAGTCTTGATAATGACAATTTTATTACTTTTGCCAGTCCTCTCTCACCAGTAAGAAAGCACTAATGCATCTTCTAGCAAGTCTCAGAAGGTTAGTGGCTCTGAAATGAGGGGACCTGGCTGAATGGAACACATGAAGATGCAAACACCTGCAGCTCGAGAGAACAAACATCAGTCAGATACCTGCAGAAGGTGGTTATGGTTGGTCTAGGTGATCTTAGCGATCCAACCGTAATGATTTTAGGATTCTAAGTTCTGTGGAACTGAAGGGGATGAGCAAAACATCAAGGGATCTCTATAGATTATGAAAACCTAGCAGTGTCCTGAAAAACACTCAACTCCTAAGCTGGTGGGTATCAAGAAACCTTTAATAAGATGGCTCCTGAAAGACGAAGAAGTGACCTGCCGGAGCTCCTGTTGTTTCCAACTGCAGAAATGGAGGAACTGACCGTGGCTTCTCACTGCTTCTCAGAACAAAGAAGTGACCTTGCAGTCATCCCTGAATTCAGATGGAGGCGGCTGTTCAGAATCCTTGCCTTTCAGACTAGCTGTTATGCGCCTCACTACAGCATTAATGCAGTTACTTCTTGAGCGTGACAACGCATCGACAGCAATCGTAATTAAATATACGGGTGTTTTGGCAGTTCCAGTCGTATTCTGGATGGAGGAGCTCTCTCTAAAACCATACATCTTTAATATTAGGTACCTATTTTCACTTTAAGCATTAATGTTGTTAATTAAGCCTTAGACTGGAGCACTCTATTCCAGTCCTAGTTGTAGCTTCTTTGGCTTAATCGCACGGATGTTTGCTCTTGAAACTTGCCCTCCAACTTAGAAACAATTCTGCATCTTGTCTGATTTACTGGTTTATTGTAAAGCTGTAGGAAAGACCCAGCAGTAAATCAGGCTCAACCTTGACAACACAGGATTACTGGGAAGGGATTTCAACCCAAAAGATGTTAATAATTAAGAAAGCCAAAAGAGCATGAGTAATATAGATTTGAAAAATGCACGCCATGAAGTTAGCCAAGTAAAAAGCATGCACTTTCAATGTTTCAGCTGTTGCTAATCTTTCCAAAAGAGGCCATGTACTGTAAGATACGATCGTCGTTCGTAGCATGTTGCCGAAGCTGCTGCCCACTTGCAGCACTCACTAAATACAACGTGTCTTTATTCTTGGGTGTAAAGGTGAGTTGAAACGCTATCTAGAGGAGAAGCGACAGCTACACAAGACTTACTGAAAAAATACCAAGCTACCGAATGGGCAAATGAGTACTGAAGATCCCTGGGCACAAGCTCTACAGACTGGTTACTCATCTGTTCTGCCCTCCTGGTGCTTACCCTCTGACCCAGCCCCCTCCAATACAAGTTGAGATGAAAAGGAGGACTCCTGGGGTTTTGAGATGCAAAACTCTGAGATGTGGAACATCAACAGGAGGTTCTGCTCACACTGCCCAGTACTGACCTACACCTTCCTCTACGAATGTCACCGTTCCTCCGTAGGAGTACAGAAAGTGCCCCTGTTTCCTTGACCTAGGAAGGAGAATATCATTTTTCACCTGGTTTAAGTCAAGCACGTTTTACTGATGCTAAGCAATGAGAAAAAACTAGCACTGAATAATCCACTGATCTATAAACAGTGGTTCAAGGAAAATTGCTGTTTGCTGTGCATTAGGCTGAAGACAAAAGTTTCATTAATTAAACTGTGGACATTCCCTTACCATTAATATTTGTCTGCTCAATGTTTTTCCCTGTTTGCAATTGTACCTGAAACTTCTTTGAAGCTGCAATGAGACATCAGATTGTAAATTCATCCGGAGAAGTGAACTCAGTAGGACAACCACGTTGCTTGTCTCACAATAAGAGCTTTACATGGCAGATTTTAACTGTTCACCGGACAAATATTTTGGCATATCTGTCCTTTTTCATCAGCTTCTCTCAGCTGCTATTCCTGATTGCTCACAACCTGAAAAGGAGAGTAACGCTATGGAAGAAACTGATTTGTTCAACCTGATTTTTTGGTTTGTTTAACCAGCAAACATATGATGCTGTGTGGTGTCAGCACTGTGTTGCTGTTAGTGTCAAATCAGCCATGTAGAAGGGTATTGGTGTCCAACCCAATCATATTTACTGTCAGATTGTTGCATTTCACTAGATGCGTACTATTTCAATATTTTTGAAAGCTAAGTGTATCGTGGAACTATTTTTACTTAAAAGTCCTACATTCATTTACCTTGTTCTGATTAACGGACAACTGAGACTTTTTTAAGATCTCAGATTACATCTGTTCCATAGCCATAGCAGTTCAATACCGTATCCATGCCACTGAGAAGAGACCTGGGTCCTAAGCTTGCTTTACTTTTCAAAAATAGGAACACAGGGGAGGATTTCTTTATATGGTAAATTGATGGAGCATCACTAATTTGAATAGAACTTGTTGATTTGTCTACCTAGAGGCTTTGAGGCCATAACATTTTGCATTAAAATATATATATGATTATTCAAAGTTCCCGTGTAAGACTTGGCAGTCATGGATCAAAAATATGAAGACTTCACACAGAAAGCACACTCACCTGCTTGTTACAAAATGGATCATAGACAATTGATTACAACACATCACTGTATAGGGCTCCTGATGTGTTTGTCTCCTCCTGACTTGCCTTACCTGGGTAGTAGGGGTGAGGATGAGAGATGATTTGGAGGGGAGGGCAGGGACAAGGGGAAGGGTAGGAACACTGATAGGATGTTCACACAGCATCACAGCACTTACAAAGGTACTTCCTACCTAAATGACTGGAAAGTTCACCCTTCCAGACATTAGGGAGCATTTTGGTGATGATGAGGAAGAGATGCAACCTCAACACAGCATGTTCACGGTGCATTTAAAAAAAAAAAAAAACAAACAAAAAACCCACAAAGACAATAGGAAAAATAGGAAGGAAGAGCATACCTTTCACTACCTTATCCAGATAGTGAGCTTGGGAGATAAAAGACAGGACATTTAAGGTAGGATTGAATAAGTGCATTGCGGCTTACTACGAGACTGTGCAGGTGCTAGAAAGGCAAAGGAGAGTTCGCTGTGATATGGAAAGAAAAACCTTGATAATGAGGAGAGAAAAGAGGGAGAAGGGTGGAGCACAGCCCTCCTCAGTCAAAGAGCTCAAGAAGGCTATGTTTAGGCATCCAGTCACCTTTGCTCATTAAGACCGGGAAGAGAAACAGGAAAGTTAAATATATATATTTATCTATTTATATATATATATGCATATATATGTATAAATATATATATGTGTGCGTGGCAGAATATTTTAATGGTCTGCTCATTTGCAACAGCCTACCCCTGTTTTACTGCTTTTCGTCAGGAAAAGGAGTCATTTGGAAGTGCTCCACCTCACCGGATTGCCTCACACTTTTCCGCACACAGATGCACAGTTTTCCTGTGGCCTTAGCAGAGGCTTTTCTCTGGATCTTCCCAATGGGAACATACTGCATTTACATAGCATCCTCTACCCGAAGATCAAATTATTTTACAAACATTAAATTAACCTCGTGGCAGCTTTACCAGGTAGGCAGGTCTTAATATACTCATTCCAAGGAGGGATACAGCCAAGAAAAGAAAGTTTGAGATGCCGTGGGAGCAGTCATGTGCCCAATTCCCATGGAACATTCATTTGGAAAACTAATTTCTGATTGATTTTCTGGGGTCAAATAGAAAGCTGGTGGCAAAGCCACAAGCAGGAGCCAGGAGTCCTGGCTGGGTGTGCCCTGTGCATGCCAGCAGGCGGCACTCACTCTCCTAACAGCAGCTGGTCCTTGCTAATAAATGAGAGGCTCTAAGTCTTGCTCTTCTCTCTTTTGTTATCTGTTTAAATGTTATTTCCCTTGCTCAAGTAAAGCTTGCCTCGTCTCTGCTCCCTCTATCTCAGTTGTGTCCTTGGTACCTTTAGGAAAAGTTTTGTTTTCTGTTCACTCACGTAGACTGCCCAGCTGGGAAGTCACAGCCCTCACAACAATTTTCTTCCAGGTGGGAAGGTCAGTGGTCAAAGCACAATGGTAAGTAAGTGGAGAGGCCACAGAACTATTCAAGGCCAGGCTGGATGGGATCCTGGGCAGCCTGATCTAGTGGGTGGCAACCCTGCCCAAGGCAGGGACGCTGGAGCTACATGATCTTTAAGGTCCCTTCCAACCTAAGCCATTCTATGACTCTATGATTGTACTGAGGGGCAGTTATGAGAATTGGGAATGACATTCCCAAATCATACTAGTGGAGTGGCTGCCATGCGGGAAGTGCAGCATCACCATCCACTTGGGAACTTCTCTCTGGGATACTAAAATCCACAGCAGCCCAACCTGCTATCAGACAGCTATCACTGTGCAGATAAAGATAAGGGAAGCAGTTGCCAATGCCAACCATGCCAGTAAGGTGTCAATGTTATCCTTTAATAAGAAAATAATAGAGTCTTCCTATGGGAATTTTCCATATGTGGCCATGCAGCTGTAGCATGACTTTCTTCTCTAAACATGTAGTTCTCATTCATGTGCTATTCTGACACTAAAATATCTTATATCTGCAGGAACTCCTTTGGAAAACCCATGGGAAGGATGAAGAGCTGTGCTACTTTAACACGGTGTCCTCTGTGCCCAAAGGTGCTGCACTCAGCTCCATGCCATCACTGGAAGCCACTGTCCCCGCAAATCCATCACTGAGGAAGCTCATGTTGCCATTTTTCCATCTGAAAGTCCTCTCATTTCCCCAGTTTGAGCTGTCTGGGTTAGTTTTGTCTGAAATATATTGGGAAGGAGCTAAACTGAGATTGGGAAAATTTGAAGGAGTGGTGGCAGAAGCCTTTCACTGGTGAAATAGTGAAGGCAGCTGAAGCTTATGCCACAGGGGCAGGGAAAAGACTGTCTTTGAAGTTCTTGCTTCATACTCACTGCCGAACATGGTGTCAAACTACTCAAGGCCAGATTACCTGTTCTCTCTGTTCACTGCAGGGGAGTTGGACTAGGTGACCTTTAAAGGTCCCTTCCAACTCGAACGCTTCTATGATTCTATGATAGTGTGATTCTACCTCTAGCTTACGCAAAATCACATGGGAACAAAGCAGCACATTTTCCATTAAAAGTTATAAGTACGGCTTTCTATTGCCCAGAGGTGCCTGTCCCATCCAGATAAGGTGAGTGCCAGAGGTCCAGCCCAGCTCAGCTTCTGCTCTGGTATGGGGTGTGCTGCAGAGAGCTGAGCATCTACTATTGGGCTGAGGCCACCCCACGCAGGTGGGCTTATTTTATGCTGGGTGCACATAGACCAAACTACTTCAAAAGGCACAAGCGACTTGTTAGAAAACTGGGAAAAAAAAGAGCAGAATCCACCTGCAATGTGCTTTGTCTGGATTCCAGCTGCTTGAGCAGAACCAGAGGGCAACGATTACAACTCCAGCTATTTAGAACATGTGTGACTGTTTATGCAAGAAGACTGATGAAAGGCAAATTGGAAGAGGCAGATTTCTCAAAAATCAGAGTTTTGCTAAATAAACCAAAAAGCAGCTTAATGGCACCATAACTAGAAGCCCATGTAGGACAGGCTGTCTGTCTGTCTAGGCACAGTTATTGCATACATCAGTTCTACGTGCCAGGACCAGATTTCCAAAAGGAGATGAGCAAGCATTTTTTTTGGAGAGATCAATGGGAATTAGGCACTGAGGTGCTTTGAAAACCTGCTGGGTGGACCTGCGTGTATTTGGAGAGTTCACTGCTGGCCCCTTAGGGCTCTGGAGAGACCCCACAGTGTTCAGGTGCAGCAATGGAACTCCAAGCAATGGCTCAGGCCTCGTGTCCCGGCCGTTCAAGGATAATGGGTATCTCAGCTCTGCTCTAAGAATGTACACAGGGAACCCCTTTCTGCCCCTATTTCCAAACAATCCTAATGGGAATCAAAGAATCAAGGCTTGCTTACTGGTAAAATATCAAGCAGAGAGATTCACATCAGATTCAATCTCAGTACAAGACCTCCGCTGAGTGTAGGCCCACTAAGCCTCACTTTGTGCTTCTGCGACAGCACCTGGAGCACTCTCCAGGCCATATCATCAGCTGTATAGAATCTGAGGCCCTGGACAACCTCTGGAGTTGTTTATTGTGCTCGGGGAATTTTCTGTGGCGTCTCTTGTGAGTCAATAGCCTGCCACAGAGCTGGTTTATGACTTGCTCTTTCAGGGCATGCAACGAGAGGGTTGATTTCACCTTTAAACTCCATGTTCCTAAAACCCACTGTGCTCCCTGGATGCTGCTGGTATGTTTTGGGCTGGAATAGAAGAAAGTCAAATTCTTTCAATGTTTCTAACTAGAAGCAAATTTGGAATATACTGGAAAGCCCAACATAGGTGTCTTGTAATGATATTCTATTGTAATGATCTTTTCTCCTTTAAATTATTAGAGTAAACCAATTGAACCATTCTGCTGGGTTTCAGGCTTCCTGCAGTTCTATAATCAACTTTCTGTTCTACTCTTATGCCTGGATGTGCTAAGTTTGCTGAGTTAGGATGATGAATGCACACTTCTGCATCAATTTCCTGGTTGGGAATTAACTGGGGTTTGTCTAATGAAATCTCTGAATGCGAGCAATCAAGCTAGTATATTTGGTAACATGACTCTTTGTACGAGCAAACAGAATTAATCCACTGGGATCACAGTTCCCTTGTACACCATAAGAAAGAGCCTCCTATGACCTACAAAACAAAAGGATTTCTTACTCTCAAACATGCTCAACAGGAAATGGAAGAAGTCTGCTTTACTGGTATCATCCATTTCTACCATGTTACCTGCACACATGGCAATACTGTAAAAGCGTCACTTCAGCAATGGGGTTTTATGCTTGTCAGTGCTAGAGCAAACCGGGCCATGACACAGACACAGAAGGAATTACCATCAACAGAACAAGTTGTCATGCAGGGAAATTACACAAGGACAAGGGAATGCTTTCCACATACGTAATGTACGTAACTCCAAGTCAATGTCCTTTCATCTGTGCCAATATCGCTTATTACTCCTTCTAAAGCTGTTCAATTTTCTTGGGTATTTATGGCTTTGCCAAATCTCCCTTATGTTCTACACACTTATCAATGAAATATTCTGTAGGAAATAGGACAGTTTACATCGTTGGAGGTATGAGACCATGTATAAATCTGTTGCTAAATTACCATGCAAGAAGATGAGGAGGGAAGGGAAGTGAAAAGAAACAGAACTGCTCCAGCACTCTAAGTATTAAAGAGCGATTGTGAACCCATGACAGCACTGCAATAGGAAGGTAGCACCACACACAATGACAGTGTGCACCATTAAAATCTCAGTGCTGACTGCATTGCGGTGCCGGCCTTTCCCAGGATAACAAGGACTCTTTATGTTTAGAGTGAGGAATCCCACAAATAATGGGGTAAATTTAATTACCAGGAAAGAGAAAAGCTTGTTGTTTGAAATCAGCCCGGGCATATCAGTGGTGTGGAGAAATATCATATACTGAACTAGTGGCATTTTGGTTTTGCAAGAGAATTAATAAAATGGCACTGAGGGAATGAATCAGACTTTGTGTGCATAAATGCCTTTCACATAAAATTGTCGCCTGCATTTGGAGCCTTTTGCTTAACCAATTTTTTTTTTCTTTTAAAACCCTTTCATGAATCTGTGTAGCTTTCCAAATCAAAGTGCTTGAACACAAGGCTATAAAATAATATTACAAAAACACAGGATTCCAATTAACACAGGCCTGCTCCCTTTTCATTCTAAAATCATTTAAGAGGGTTTTTTTTTTTCCTTTTTTTTTATGCCTTCCTCATGAAAAGAAATGAAAGCTGCTAGGGACATAGACAAGAAAGGAGAAAGAATGTAATGTCTAATGAGACAGAGGAAGTTTTTAGAGCTAGATATTTTTCATTAAGGGATGCATGCGGAGACCATAATGTGGTAGGGTGACATTAGCATAAATAAATGATAAGTAGAATCGAGCCACAGATACGGTTTGAACCATTACCCTAATGCTGGAATTAAAATATTGTGATCAGGCTTCGTTTCCCGCCTGCCTTTATGTGTGCAAGCTCACCTGATGTTCAAGCAACACCAGTGGATGCCTACATGTAACTGAGCTGATCATCTACAGCGGTAACTACGTCAGCTTTTGTCCAGGTGTTGCTAGTGGTTAATCCTGTTGTAGTGTGATTTATAGGTATCACTGCACAAGGAAAGACACGTAGAGGTAGATTTCCTTATCTTAAAAATGTTGATTAAAACAAAGTGCCTGGAGAAGAATTCTCCCTCTGAAATAACTCTTCTAAAGTCAGCTGAGCTTCTTCAGGTCCACAAAGACATTACTGACAGTGGAACCGGATTAACTCAATTAGTTTTCCATTAATGTAAAACAAACAGTATCTGGGGAGTTATAATGCTCCTGATTTTATAGTGTGACTATGGAATGGAGACTAAAGTGTTTGAACGTGTGACTGTCAGAAGAAAAGGAAAAATGGAAAGTGCATCAAGGAGTTAAGTGAGATGAAGGAGGAAGGCAAACAGAAGCCCATTCATAAATGATGCTGCAAACTGCTTAATGTAGGAACTGCATCTCTTGCATGATTTTGGTATATTGGTGGTGCCTTACTGCTAATAAAAAAAAAATTCCACCAAGAGCTCAAGGTAAGTGCCAGGTGCATGAGAAATACAGAACCAAATAGAGAGGACAACGAAATGGTTAGAAAGGTAGTAGAGCAGACAGGGGGCATGCAAGGCAGCGTTCAATACCGGCCAGAAGTTGCCCGACTGCAGCTTCCAAGCAATGGGGCAGTGCAAATAATGGAGCAAATTAAGGGAAAGAAAACTTCAAACCAGAAGCATGTTTCAAAGCTGCCAACATACAAGGGAGAAGTCTTGAAGGCCACAAAAAGACCTTTTGAGAGAGGCAAAGCGGGATGTTTGAAAAGCACCTGGCTGCCATTTGACAGCCTGTCTCTACATCAGCCACCACATAGGTGTACTTAGAGTCTGATAATAAAAAACACACATCACCATGTCATCAACAAATGAAAGGACATTTTGCTCCCACGTGAAAATGTATGATGTCAGAACTTGAAATCCAAGAACAAAGGTGCTCATGCTACACTAAGTCACACATATTCAATTAAGCATGCGTCTTTCCTCCTCCCTGATCATCGATTACTCTTTGAAAAGCAGTCGGTTTTTCTTTCTCCCTACCAATAGTGCAGTGCTCTCCGTTCCAGCCCGGGCTGCATTCACACTTGCCATCCCGGCATGTCCCGTGCTCATTGCAGCGTGGGTGACACGCTCGCTGATCACAGGCTGTGCCCATCCAGCCCTCCTCGCAGCGGCAGGTGCCTCCGACGCAAACGCCGTGTCCTCCGCAGTCTGCTGCACAGATCTCTGTGGGAGAGGAGAGAAGAGAGAGGAGGGGATAAGGGTAGAGAGAAGGGAGAGGGGGGAAAATCCAGAATGTTATTGTGAAGAAAAGCAGCCACACTTCACTACCTCGCCTTACGGGGCAATGAAAGGAATTCCTGGAGCCCGTAACACTAATCCTTCCCGACAATAAGAATCTTATAAGTATATTACAAAAAAAAGGACGGACGCGGATTGCAGAGGTCTCCTGTGATTGATCCCCCTATTTGCTTTCTAATTCTCTTGCACTCCTCAAGCCTTTGTGATCACCAAATCCAAAGGGGAAGGCTCTTCCAATAAGCAGAACAAAAGTCACATTTAATTAAAATCTGGTTAAGTGTGGAAACAATGT
The DNA here is from genome assembly GCF_002078875.1 of Numida meleagris. Lineage (NCBI taxonomy): Eukaryota > Metazoa > Chordata > Aves > Galliformes > Numididae > Numida > Numida meleagris. The sequence continues at coordinate 190,424,490 of NC_034409.1, read as the reverse complement.
GCTGATAAACTACTGACGCTGAAGTTAAGTGCTGGCAGAGCCTGTTTATGGCTTGTTAACCCACAGTTCTGGGGATGGGATTCATTAAATCCTTTCTCTGTCTAATATTAATAGAGAATATTTCTATTTCTGCTGAGTATGCTCATCTGCTCCGTCTCTGTTTTCCTATCACCCCATTAAAAATCCCTTCTCAGGCATCTGGAGATACTTCCATGCTCTTTCTATGAGCTACACGATCTGGGTTTTGTAGGATGGTGCTTGTTCCCAAGTCTTATTGGAGTTAATGGAAGTAGGGAGTCAGGACTGGGCATTTCAGTAATCACCCTTGAAAAAGAGAAGAGCTAAAGGACTTTGGCTTTTCAGAGGTGCTGGCGTTTCCCACTCTCTGTGAGCCCCAGTAAGCACCATGACACAGATACGCATAATATTTTGACCCAGCGCCAAGCATTTGGCTAAAACCTCACAAGACCTTGGCATGGATTTGGGGAGTGCACTGTATTTCATCTGCGCTGTGCTTGTCTGGAAAAACTGAGGTCTGGTGGAGAACAGACACCCATGATTTAGGTGTTAAAGCATCTGTTACGGTCACTACAACACAGGACTGATTTCACTGAAAAAATTAAAACCAAATACCACCATTGTGTTATACCACTGATGAAATGAAATGAATCTATTTCTTCTTCTCATCACCTGGCCGCTCACTTTTTGATCTCATATGCAGAATGCACTCTTCTGCTTTCAGTCCCAGTGGCAATTCAGAGTGTATTTTGGACTATCAGGCGATCTGCCTCCTCTCTGACATCTCACCTTAAACTGGGGTAAGCTCTCCCAAACGTTTTGTTTTCAAACCCTTTGCTTGACTGAGCCATTTATAGATCGTATGGGGTAGGGACACAGTTCCCTTTGGGGGAGAATGGAGAGAAGATGTGAACAGACAAAATTTTGAGCAGAGCTGGGCTGAAAGCCCATGAAGGGGTACTAGTGTACCCTGCAGAGCACATTTTCTCTCTTTTCTTCCACTCCTGTTTCCCCAGAGTGAATATCCCAGACACTGTCTGTGCCAGCCCCTCCCCAGTGCCTCTGAGCGTATTAAGTGCAGAACTCAGGCCTCGAGGCTTGTGGTGGCGGGGAGACTGGTATTATACAAGACATTTACTTCAGGTCACCGGCTGCACATAAAATATTCAAAGCTGCTCAGCCTGCATTAACATCACACCTGACTGAAATTCAGCCTTCCTTAGGTTCGCGTTAGTGTTTTGCTAATTAATACTGCCAGTAGCAGGAAGCTTGGGCTGTTCAGGGATTCTGACACACTCGTGTTGTGCGGTTGGAACATACCCTTCCCTGAGAGGAAAGTTTTGTGCCAGCCCATAGGAGAGGGATTCTACGTATGTAAATCTCTAATGAAAGAACTGTGGAGTTCAAATGTGCTTTAGGACACTGAGAACTTGTCTGTTCCATTTAGAGGTAAACTTGCAAAAATATTTGGGCACCTTGGGTGCTTAAATCATGGATATGAGGCAATATTTTGCAACTACTACCTGCTGCCTAAATGTTAGAGAATCTAACATAAATCTCATTGGAAGTGAAAGTTACACTGTGAAATGCTTAAGTCATGTGTGCAGAAGGACTCTAGTGTTGCTTTCAGAAGTTTTTACTTTGCATCTGGCATTGAGACACTGATTTTCTCAGCTCCTAGATGTGAGGGAGGTAATATCATACTACCATGCCCATTTCAAACATAAGGGATGGTGCAATTATCAAGGCTCTAGGGCTGGAGCCCAGATGTGCATTTTCTGCCCTTCTCCCTGACTCCCTCACTCCCTGAGTGCCTGACAGCACTGCAATGGAGAGTGGGCTGATCAGGGTGGTACGTGAACATATAGGATGTGTCAGTTACTGTAGTACTAAAGCTGCACTGGAAAAAGAAGTTGGTTTTCCTTGGCTGACCTGATGAACAAAATCTGGGGGAGGATAAAGGAAACTGCAGATATAAAATTGAAAGCTAGATTTACGATGCTAAAATTCCAACAAGCTGAGAAGAAATGCCTCAAGAAAGTGCAGTTTGAGACTGCTGGTATTTCAACCCAAATCAGAAAAGTACTGCTGTAGCCTCTGCTGCTCCTCATTAGTCTTTCACTACAGCACTGCTCTAGTGTTGGACTGGAGCAACTCCTCAGCTTGCTGGTTTGCGTTCTTTATTCAAATGCGTTGAACTTTATACCTCAAATTCACAGAATCACAGAATGTTAAAGGCTGGAGGCACCTCAGGGTCCTGCCCCCCAGCAGGGACACCCAGAGCAGGGTGCCCAGCACCACGTCCAGAGCTTCTGGAGCTTCTGGAGCAGCCCCAGCCCCTCTCTGCTCACTGCGCACAGCACTGCGGCCTGGTGTCCTGAGGGACCTCCTGGGCTCCAGGCTGTGCCCGGGGCCTCCAGGCCCCACTGAGCAGAGCCAGGTTCCATCCCCTTGGCACCTCCTGCAAGGATTTATGGACACTGATAAGATCCCGTTGGACCTCCTCTTTAGAATATAACATGCAATTTTGCTTGCTCTCAGCTCACCAAGCAATCTGGAGGACACTATCTCAGTTACTTCTCACCTTCGTTACGTCCTGTTCCCTACCTTTGACCTTCAGGTCGTATAATTAAAATGGCAATACCACTGACATTGTCAAGCCCACTGATGTGCAGTGAAAATAATCTCCACTGCGGACTGTGAAGCTCTGAAATTCCAAAGAGACAAAATATCTCCAGTGGTGGGCAGGAAAATTGGCAACTTGGAGGACTTCTCCCCTTTGGACTCCAAAAGCCCATATAAACATTTTAAAGACTTTACTGCTGTCTATTCAATATTTTCACTTCAGTGCGGGGGTATTAATCAGTTCGAGTAGTAGCGGATATTTTTTATATTTTGTTATTTCCATTTTCACAGAAAAACAAGGCATAAAGAAGCAAAGTGATTTGTCTACATGTACATGTGAACTCTGTGAGTGGCACAGGGCCTCCTGGATATCCTTATGTCTCATGTCCTGTCTGTCAGGGAAATGACAGCTCATGAAAGATAAGATATCTACAGGCTGGAAAAAAAAAAAAAGAAAGAAAAAGCAGGGACAAAAGGAGGCTATTTTGAGTGATATTCAGAAGCATTCTTGGAGTTATTTAAAGGTGTGAAACTAGGATAATGGAGTGACATTCAAAAACGGTGAAGAGATTAAATAAAAAAAGCACTTTCTGAAAGGCAAAATCTCTGCAGAGACACTCCTATGAAAAGGGATGGAAAACCCATGGGGATGTTTACATCTCGACTGAACCATTTCTCAGACAATGTGCTGCCAGGGAACAGGCCGAGGCCATGTGTTTATGGCCTGCAACAAGATCTGAGCCCAGCCCAGAACTGCAATGCTGATGATGCTTTGGGGTTCATCTCCCACTTTCTGCGACCCCAATCGTCCCACTAGAGAGTGCAAGATCCAGGTTGTGAACACACAGCTCATATATAAGGGATATATAAACTGGTGTGCATTCCCAGGCCCCAGAAACTGTAATAAAGAACCTCAGCTGTGAAAAACACTTGTGAAGCAAACTACTTACGACAGTCTCCCTAAAATGCATTTAATTATTTCTGACAGGGAACCAGGAGCCAGGAACTCTCAAAACTAAATCTTCCATTTAGCTGCCAGTTTAAAGATAGATGGGAACCATCCAATATAAATAGCCCTACAACACACATCGTGCTGTACGCATCAGCCCTTAAACACAGAGCTCCCAAACGCTCACAGATATCTCTTAGGTGATTAAACCGCCCGAGTAGCTTTTACTTTATTTGGTGGCATTCAAAGGAATGATCAAAATGGATCTGCACTTAAATCCAGGTCTTTTCAGGCAGCTGGAGGCTACTGAGGCTGATCTGCAGAAGAGGACAGGTGAATCGTTCCTCTGTCTATCAGCCCCAATTTGCCACCTCCGTTCTTAATACAAGCTGTACTTTTTTGGTACATTTCCCAATTCCATTGTTGAAATTAGAGGACATGATTAGCTAACATCTGATCTATGTGAGCAAATGAGAAGGAAAGCTGTTAATTCTCCTGTACTAGTGTTCACAGACTGGCTGGCTGCATTACATTGCTCAGCCTATTTAAGCTTAGTGAGGATGCGGTGCTTGTGCATAAAAGCATTGTCTGTTAAATATTTTCACACCAGCTGTTCCCAAAAGGTGACTAAGTATTTCCTTTCATCTCTAATCTCCTTTACAGTTTGTATGAATAGATTAGCCATGCTTTATCCCTTCCTAGTGGTGCACTGTGTTTTACTTCATCTTGCCATCCAGCCCATAGAGTTGCCTGCAGTTCCTTGAAGGAAAGGATCTTCTGAGCAAATTGGGAGTTTTGCAAACTGTGCCCAATTCTAAATGTGGATATGTACCTTGCTGTCCTTACAAGGCACAATCAATCCATGCACCTCTGAAAGAAATAAATACCTAGACTTTGAGTTTTGGGTGATTCACCATGGAGGCCTCAGGTGCACCACAGATATTATTCTTGGAAGAAGGTAATGCCATTCAGGAATGGTGAGTCAAAGAATCACAGAATCATTAAGGTTAGAAAAGACCACAGAGATCATCCAGTTCAACCATCAACCCATCACCACCATGCCCACTAACCACATCCCTCAGGGTCATATCTACTCTTTTCTTGAACACCTCCCGGGACGGTGACTCCACCACCTCCCTGAGCAGTCTGTGCCAATGCATTACCACTCTTTCTGAGAAGAAATTTCTCATAATACCCAATTGGAACCTCCCCTGACACAACTTCAGGCCATTCCCTCTCATCATATCATGAGTTACGTGCGAGAAGAAGCTGACCCCCACCTTGCCACAAGCTCCTTTCAGGGAATTGTAAAGAGCGATAAGGTCTCTCCTGAGACTCCTCTTCTCCAGACTGAACCATCCTGTTTCCCTCAGCTGCCCCCCATAAGACCCATAATGTGCTCCAGACCTATCACAGCTCCACTGCCCTTCTCTGGACACCCTCCAGGGCCTCGATGTCTTTTGCTTGTAGTGATAGGCCCAAAACTGAACACAGCACTCAAGGTGCAGGCTCACCAGTTCCAAGTGCAGAGGGACGATCAGCTCCTGGTCCTGCTGGCTGCACTGTTGCTGACACAAGGCAGGATGCTGCTGGCCATCTTGACCACCTGGGCACACTGCTGGCCCATGCTCAGCCGGCTGTCAGCTAACAGCCCCAGAAGAAACGTGAGATTTGATCTCTTCTTTTTCTAACAGGATTCTGGTTATTTTTCAGGCAAATAATCAACACGATTTTAATTGTTTTTTTGTTTTCAAGACCTACTCTATTTCACCACCACTCATTCCAGCTGGGAGCCTGCCTAGGAGACAAGACTATTGTGTGCTGGTTAGTTTTTGGACAAATGTGTTGGGTTCTTTTGTTTTTTTTTTTTCCTTATCCCCTCAATATTTGAGAATACACTTCTTCCCACTGGTTTGTAAAGCTGCCTCAGTATTGCTCAGGGCTTTCTTAAAAATCTGAAACCACCTTGGAAACCCATCAGAATCTTGACAGTGGCCACTGATGTACCTTAACTGCTGTGTATTGCATGGACCAAAATTGTGTTCTGGTTTTATTCTGCCTTCATCAGCATGCCTCTGTCTGCTGCTGTTTGCTTAATGCTTATGGATCTCAGCTATCTGAGGCCAAGATTATGCTTTTTGTTCTGTGTTTGCACTGTGCCAGGTGTAATGAGGTCACAGTCCATTAACAGCAGTTCAGAAATAAGAACACTAAAGCAATTACTCATACAAATAAAAACCTTGTACGTGATTCTTTTTTTTTTTTTTTGCATATCTTGCTAAAAACTGACCCAGTTCTGTCCCCTTAAGAATAAAATGTCTGCTGTGTTGCCTTTGATATTTCAGAAGAAAAATGGGAAAAGAAATCTATCAAACACTAGCCACCTGTGTAATGCTTTGTTCATTGCCCCTTTTAATTGATATCACAGACACGGTAGCTTCCAACACAGGATGTGGAATAATCCAGACTTTCATATTATTTTCACATTACATTAAAGAATTGGGTTGAGAAAAAGGGATAATGATGTCAATTTGTGCTTAATTTATGGCAAATCCATTTTTACATGTTTACCTCTACCCTAAAATCCTAAAATTGGCTTGACAACAGTTTAAAGCTCTCCAGCTTAGAGAACAGCAATGCAGATGAAAAATTTTCTTTAGCATTCATGTGATGCAGAATCAGAGATTTAGCAGCTTCTGACCTGCCTGCTAAATCCTTTAATAAATATGGATTTAGTGCTAAAATATTAGATCAGGTGAAATTGCTCAGAGCTTCCTGAAAACTGGGGCAGTTCCACTGACCTTCAACACATTAATAGAAAATTTAATAATTAAAAATCTGTCTTAACTGGGATTTTCCAGTTCCGAGTTGGCTCATCCGAGGCAATTTTCAGCCTCAGACAGATTTTTCCAGAAAAGAGGCACAGGAGGGAGGCACCGCTCAGAGCTAAAAGGCTGTGGTTGGTGAAGAGCTAAGCCTTGTTTTCCCAACCCGCCTTTGCTTTAGAAGGCAAATTATGGGGAGTTTCTGGGAAAAGCATCTGATACAGAGATGTGGATGGAGAGAAACAACAGGTCCATAATCAGCACGAGTGCTAAATACATGCTTTGTAATGAAACACCATTTCCAGGGCGATGAAACTCTCGTTTATGTGATTTGATAACTCTGGAGTGACATACGAACTCCTGGGCTGAAACTGAAGAAAGCACAACGCTAATTAGCTATTCAAAACATCTTTTATGAAACATTGTAAGGAGAGGCTTAGATTGCAGAGCAAGACAAAGCACAAAAAGAGAGATCTGAATTCTCTGTCCTTGCCATCCCAGTGGCAGCGTGCCACCCCAGAAGGGAATCCTCTGAAGAGCATCCTTCTCCAGTAAGCACTGGGAGCAGTCCTGTAAATTGTGGCAGTGTCTCTGATTGAAGGTCACTTCTCTTTTCTTACAGAGCTTATGACCCAAAGTGAGGGCTGCATAATTTAATGCCGTTATACAAACAAACTGTTGACTTACTGATTTTAAAATGTGCTGATTATTGAAGTAATACGAATGTATAAGTGATAATTATTACCTTGGACAATAAATTTAAGAGTTGTAAGCAAGATCTGCATTTTTAATGCCTTTATACAAATAAGCTGTTTACTTGCTCTTATTTAAAATCTATGAATTATGTAAGTAATACTAATATTTGAGTAATTATTATTTATATCAGTAAGTAGAAAAGCTGTTTGCTTTTACAGAGGGCAGTTAAACCACTGCTACTGAGACAAATTTCTGCCTCGCTCAAGGATCTCAGTGCATCTTGCATAGCTCAGAATACACCTGTAAGGTAACAGTTATGTCTTTTCTTTCCATAGATAATCAAATCGAGATTAAAGGATGCCCTCCAGAGACAGAAAATGAATCCATCAGCTCTGCTATTGTCCCTCACCGGGTAAAGCACTGACCTGCAGCATGGCTTTGAATGGTGACTTGGGGTACCTCAGTTTTCACCTGCTGCTCCTGAAGCCCTGCAGGAGCATCTATCCACGAGCAAGTCTGGTGGAAATCCCTACTAAAAGAAGGCAGCTATCTGTGTCCCTCAGCTAGACGCAAAAGCTTAACCCTGCTTTAGCTCTTTCCTCCATTCTCCTCTTGGTATTTAGATCTTTGCTTGTATAAGCAACCTTGTGTTTAACTGAAAGGTTTCTGCAAATCCCCTTCTAGGTGTCTTCTCTCTGGGGGCTCAGACCAGGAATCTCAGTGGCTCTGAGCTAACCTGGAGATTAAAAGTCCTTAGAGCAGCTGCTCCCCTGGTGCCATGCAGATCCAGGAGATCCGCCTCCTAAGTGCCCTGGGAACCGCCTTCCAACTCTAAAAGGGGCACAGAATCAGTTGGGTACGGTCATTTCCAACCACTAATATCTGTTTGTCCTCCAAGACTGATGCTTTTATGCTGTAAATGTACAGCACCTTGCATGGGGGGACTCTTAGGGAAGAGCAACGGTGAGAACAGAAGGAGTCATTAGCAATCCCCATGGTGATGGATCAAAGCTCTTACCCAACCCACACAGCTGCACAACATACAGTGGTACAGTTGGCATGAATTTAAGAAAAAAAAAATCTCCCTTCTAAGTGCAATTTCAGCTTGCTCCATATTTGCATAAAGGTTTTCCAGTTTCCATCTGAAACGCTCTAACTCTGTGAGATGAAATGCCATCGAACCGGTCTGCTGTCTTTTATCTGCCTCTATTTTCTACAGTATTTATACCCAGTTTTCATCCTTGCCTTAAATGTTACCGACTGACCATCACATTTTGTCTGTGGCATCTCCTCTATAGCTGTGATTTACTTTTGTATTCCTGTCAATTTTCCCTTATTTATTATTCTGAACTTTATTTGAAACTGTCTCTCGCTGCTGAATAGCAGGACATGAAATGCCAGGTACTGATGGCCTTCAGTCTCGGAGCTAAGATTTGTTGAGTAAAAATAAATATCCCAAAGTACAGGATTATGTTTTTCTCTTTGAAGTTTAATTGGATCTCTGTGCTTTCTGGGATGTGAGTTAAAGCTTCCCAGAGAAGGAACAATTCCTCATCTATTCAGTGAAGTTCCTAACACGGATTCTTCTCCGGGCTGATTTTAATTTCCTCCCTGTGTCCATGAAGAGATCATTTGACAGTAAAGCCTTTTGCTCATGCTTACAGTCATTAAAAAGAACTAATTTATTTCTTAATTCTATGATGGTTGGTTTTGTCTAAAATAAATTTAACGGCACTTTCTAATGTGTGTGCAGAAGTAATTACAAGCTAGATTTGCTTGGGCTTCCCTTACTCTGAGCTCAGCATGACTATACAGGTTTCTCTTTTACCTCAGACAACTTATTACCAAAGAACTTTGAAACTTCATTGTTATTAACCTTTCTCCTTGCTTTGTCAGCAAGAGATACAGAGCACGTATGAAATGTGTGGGGCTGACGTATCCACAGATGTCTCTGTCTATCCATGCCAATGGGATGTATCCTCTGTGCTGCCAGTACGCCTCAACACCAGTCTGGAAGGAACACCTTTATGGAAAAGAAATTCTTTCTCCAAAGCCCTTTCAAATTTTTATCAGTCAAGATCGTTAGAAAAGTGCTCATTAGTGCAAATTGTGACAATAGGTTTTAGAGCATGAACGTTTTGGAACTTGGAGGGGACGGAGAGGTAATACTAAATCCATTGTATCCACTTCAGTCAGGCTATTAAATCATGGATTACCGGTCTTCAACAGCCATTGATACACTGTATGATGATCACTGGTCTTAGGTTATTTTCACTTGTTTATTTTTAAAAAATATTATTTTATTTTACTGACTCTGAGATATTTTCCCCTAATATATCATCTCATCCATTTTATATTGGAATGAAACATGACTCTAGAAAGCTGGAAACACTCAGCAACCCCTTGCAGAAACTCTAGTCAACATGAGCTCCAGTGGGGTCAGAAAGCAGGGACAAAGTGGCAGGAACGACCCACCACAAACAACATGGAACTGACTTAATGCCAGTGCAGAAGCCATGCCATGGTAGGTAGAACCATCCTTTCCCAGACAAATGAGTGAAGTTAAAAGGGAGAGTCTTGATTTAACTCTATCAGGGTAGATGACAGGCACAGTCTGACTATGCACAAGTGTCCATCTTGTTGATATTCCAGCAATATTATTGTAAAAAGAGGGAATATCCTGAAGCTGAGCTCTAGACTCACAAAACGATGGGGACATCTATGTGGTCAAAAGATTTAAGTCTAGAAACTATAAGGCTCCTCCTTTCAAAAGCAGAGAAGTAGCCAAAATTTGTTCATCGGAGATGCATACATTTTGAGTGATACAAGCAAACATGCAAATTGCTTAGCCATCCTCAAAACATGCTGCTTTAACAGTGACTTGATTTAACCACGGAGCATAGCAGCTTGTTGTGGTGCTGTAAATCATTTATTCTCTATATTACCCAAGTTAACACAAACCCCACAGTCTGGTATATCATGCTGTTTCAGTCAGATAAGTCCACAACACAGAATGCAATTGATCCAAACAAAAAGAACTTTTGAGCTCATGGTGCGACTGCTGAGGTCACATTGGAGAAAGGAAAGAATGCTGAACTAAAATTGGTGTGCTGGGAATTAGCTCTAATTATTGTAGAAAATAAACAGAGAATGGAATAGTCTTCCCATGGCCCTTCGAGGGGTCCACAACTTGGAACTTGAAGACTAGGGACTGCTTCTCACACCACTGAACCTACACTGTTCTAAGCTTGAGACATGATCTAATCAGACCAAACATTTTGTGATCTAATGGCCAGAGACAGACGATGATATCACCACTTCCACTGTTTTTGGCCAAGTTTGAAGCAAAAGCTAGAAGGCAAGTTTTAAGTTCCTTCAGTCTCTCCCTTGGTCCCTGTATCTGATCAACACCGAGTGGACTGCTGTGAGCAGAAAAGTGGCTAAAAGTAAGATCCTAAACAGATCCCAAAGATGAGAGAAGTTTGATGGATCTCTGGTTGCCCAGGGGAATGAGCTAAGCCTATTTTTCAACAATCAGGCTGTAAGTGTGAATTCATATCTGAAACATAAGTTGCACAAGTCTTAGGAGGGGCAGCTGAGGGAAGTGAGATTGTTTAGTCTGGAGAAGAGGAGGCTCAGGGGAGACCTTAACTACCTGAAAGGAGGTTGTGGTGAGATGAGGGTTGGCTTCTTTTCCTGCGTAGCCAGAGATAGGACCAGAGGGAATGGCCTCAAGTTGTATCAGGGGAGATTCAGGTTGGACATTAGGAAAACTTTCTTCTCCAAACAAGTGGTCAGGCGCTGGAACAGGCTGCCCAGGGAGGTGGCGGAGTCACCGTCCCTGGAGATGCTCAAGAAACGTTTAGATGTTGTACTGAGGGACATGGTTTAGTGGGGAAATATTGGTGGTAGGTGGACGGTTGGACTGGATGATCTTGGAGGTCGTTTCCAACCTTGCTGATTCTATGATTCTACTTTCTGTTCTACTGGGAGATTTTTCCCCCACCTTACCATGTGGGTTTTTCATTGTTTTTTTCACTGGCTTACCACAGTGATGTTCTGACTTTTGAAGAATTGGACTCTCAGCAAAAATAACTACAGCTCATCTCAAGTATTACTTTTTTTTTCCCCATCACACAGGGGTCTCTACACCTAAAGGGAAAGGGAGTAAAAGGGTATTCCTGAATACTTTTATTTCATATGTTTTGGTGGCTTTAGTCTTTTATTATTATTATTATTATATTTAATAAAAACCTTAGAAGACTTTAAAGGGGAGTTCATCTTGGGAATGGGTAAGCTAAAATCTGCCCCCACAATCCAAATGACATCGAACACTTTACGTTGTGCAATGATAAGTTTCTTGTTAACGCCTTTGTGTTTTGCAATTCATTTATTCCTTCCCAATTCACAAAGCAGAGCCTCAGATAGCCTTCTGTATGAGCTCAGTGCTGCACATACTTTATTCCCTCAGAGAGAAAACTTCTCAGCACACAAATAAAATGGGGAAGATCACAAGTTCACAGATCAGCATGTTACGGTTCTGGAAGGCTGAGGATGAAATCTCTGCTGGTACAAAACATTTCCTGGCTTTCGATGACCGTTAAGAGACAAAGTAAGGCTTTTGGGAGTAGGTTTGCAACTTGAGTATTGAACCAGATCAGATTTTGATGGTATCTTGTGAAGTCTACTTCTGAAGCCCAACATTTCAGTTGCCCCAGACTAATGTTTCTCACTGAACTCCAAGGGATGTGAGAACAAGCTCCTAGTTAAGGAAGACCATTTACAGGGGCACACAGCCTGTTGCTGATCTTTCCCTTAAGTCATTACAATCTAAAATATATGGATGTTCATCAGTTTCACATGTCATATCCTGAGGGTTAGTTCTCTTGTTCTTCCTTGTATGCATTTTAAATCTAAGAAAAAGACAAACCAGTGACTTCCCAGGCATTAAAGGGGGAGCAACTCTCGTTTAGACAGGAACAGACCTATATTCCATGTGACAGCTGATGTAATACTCAGCTTTTACAGAGACATCCTTACCCCTAAATGAAGAAACTGATGTTCTAGAGGAGGAATTATGTGAACATTTTCCGAGGATGGATTTTTTATCTTGGTGGCCTTGGGCATGACATGAATTTAACATGAGACTTTGTTTTGTAAGGTTGACACCAATAAGCCCAAGGAAATCAATTTTTATCACACATATTGTGTTAACCCTGGTGCTGTTTGACCAATGGGATATGACATTGTCTGGTAAGATATATGAGAACTATGTTTCTGTGTGTATGTGTGCACGGGCATGCCATAATCTGCGCAATTCCAGATGAAAAAAAGGCACTGGAAAATAAAGACGCATTTGCTCTGGCTTTCCTCTTTAAAAATTCATTCCACTTGGTCTCCTTATCTACTGATTAGGATGTAGAAAATATGCTTAATTCAGTGAACTGCACAACTTTGTGGTGGTCTATTGGGTGCTTTCTGAAATACTTTATCCACTGTTAATTCACACAACAAGATTGGTACTAAAAAATCCAGCCATTACCATTAGCTGATAGAAAATCTTAAATCTAAATATTACTTGTAAATGGACATGAATTGACCCATACTCCTACAAGGAGCAGCTTTTCCATTGACTTCAAAGTGCTGCACAATAAATTTTGAGAAAGTGTTTTCCCTGCAGTCAGAAAGATGGGTATGTGCACCATGCTAATTTTACTCTTGATCCAACTTTCCAGACTATGAAAAGCAGTGAAGCCATGGAGGACTGCTTTTCAACCAGTGGATAAATACTTGGTCTTCTGCCTGCCCTATGGAGACCCACACTATTTCCCCACTGCAACGAGGCCAGGTTTATCTAGACATATCTGCAAATCATTGAATCATAAAATCATAGAATGGCTTAGGTTGAAGGAGACCTTCAAGATCATTTAGTTCCAACTCCTTGCTGTGGGCTGGGTTGCCAACCTCTAAATCAGGCTGCCCAGGGCCCAATCCAATCTGGCCTTGAGCACCTCCAGGGATGGGGCACCCACAGCTCTCTGGGGAGCAGAGACAGGGCCTCACCACCTCTGAGTAAAAATTTCTTCTAAATCTGTAACCTAAATCTCCCCTCTTTTAGTTTAAACCCATTCCTCCTTGTCCTGTCACTACCAGACCATGGAAAAAGTCAGTATCCCTCCTGCTTTTAAGCTCCCTTCAAGTACTGGAAGGTCACAACAAGACCTCCCTGCAGCTTTCCCCTCTCCAAGCAGAACAAGCTCAGTTCTCTTGCCCTCTGCTGCCCCTCTGGTGATGCAGCCTAAGATACCATTGGCCTTCTGGGCTGCAAGCACACACTGCTGGTTCAAGTCCAGCTTTTCATTCACCAGAACTCTAAGTCTTTCTTGGCAGGGCTGCCAAGTTCTTCTCCCAGTCTGTTCTTCTATCTGGGATTGCCTCTGGGATTGCCTCAACCCAAGAGCAACACCTTGCACTTGGCCTTGTTGAACCTCATTAGATTCTCGTGTGCCCACTTTTAGAGCATGTCCAGGTCTCTCTGGATGATGCCCCTCCCTTGTATTGTGTCAACTGTATCACTTAGTTTAGTGTCATCAGCAAACATGCCAAGGGTACACTCAATGCCACTATCTATGTCGATGATAAAGATGTTAAAGAGCATCTGTCCCAAGATGGACCCTGGGGGGCACCATGCATGTCCAGTTTCCACCTGGACATAGAAGTGTTGACACCAGCCCTCTAGCTATGAACATCCAAATATTACGATCGTTATGTTACAGATGTGATCACTACTGTTTTTTAACAGGTCACATAGGCTAAAGAGCTAATTTTCTTTCTCTTTTTTTTAAATGTTAAATGCCACAGTTCTGTAATTGCCTCTCTCCCGAGGAATCTGTGATCACGATGCCTGCTGTGACTTCTGCAGTTATTTGGCAGAACTGAGGATCTCTCAAAAGCTGAAACCCAGACAGCTCCAAAGGAACATGAATTACCCAAATACAGAGGCAGCTAAATCAATGAGGACTCAATTAAGCTCTCTTTCAAGGATTTCCACTTAACTACAATTGGAACAGTCTTCTGCATATGTTTCTCTTCTCTAGGACAACTGCTCTGCTAAATTGCTAATGCTAAAGGAAGTTATAAGACAGCAGGGGATGGCATGAAACTGAACTTGATCAAAAAACACCAAGGACATTTATAATTTCCAGTCACAGTAAGTGTGGCTAGGATAAGTGCCTAAAATTTTGGCAGTCATCTCCAGGAGTGAAATGTATAAATCCTAACTAAGTGCCAAAGACGTAGAAAACAAATTCAGATGATCAGGGAGCTGGGGAGAGACCCTTTAACCCTGAACTCCAGATTTTCTGTTCCAAGCATGGTGGTCAGACCATTAAGAAATGTTAAGGAGATGGATGGTGATCTGTTTCCCTCCCAAACTCCAGGCACTCTGTGCTTTGGAAAAATGATCAATGGACACTAAGACTCAGGCTGTGAAATCTCTGTCCTCACATCGTCATCTCTCTGGATTGCTCCAGCCTGTTTATTCTTTACTTTGAGATGATGAATGCTTGTAGCATCTGCATTGAGCTGGTTGTTGGGATTCTCTCCTAGGAAACTGAAGACACATCTCTAGACACTGGAATATCTCAGAAGCTGAGAAGAAGTTCTCTGCAACACTGCATTACAGTTATATAATCTGCATTTGCTTAAGGTAAATTGTAAATGCGTAAATATCTTTGTGAGCACAGACCTCATGAAGCCTGGCAGCAAATCACTGGATAGTAGTATTTCCTAAATGTCAGAGAGGGGGAAAAGGGCAGTCATAAACTCAAATGACATGTCCTCAGAAACACTGCAAGTAGTGAAAGAAGCTCTGGATAGGATCAAACCACCTGATTTCATGAGATACGAGCACCCGAGCTCAGCCTCAATCTCTGGCCAGGCACGCTCTCCTAGCCTTTTCAGTCTGTGAATTAAAGCATCATAACTTGTAATTTTTTTTTTTGTGTTCCAGTAGAATCCCAGTTTCAGTTGCCAACTCTTATCATTAAACGTACAGCCTATGATTTAGTATCCCTATCCTGACAATTCAGGACCAAGCAATATTCCTATTATTGCTCTTCAGTCCAGTTTTAAGGGATGTCAGCTGTGTATAAAGCAAGTCACTGTGAATGAGTGACTGAGAAGGAATCCTTATCTGCATGCAGGTCAATATCCAAACATCATCAACTGTCCAGAAAAAAAATCACTATACTTATTACACAGAGACGTGATATGCTTTGTATAATCAATTTTCAGATGATTCTGGTGAGTATCCTGCATGCCAAATGTCAACTACCAAATAAAGAACAGTGTGAAATCATTGCTTTAAATCCAAGGGAAGTGAAGGACAACATCAAATGACACAATTCCTTTATGTACGATTTTGAATCCAAACATAATACTGTACTGATGGGCCTGGGATTGTACTGATGCATCACTGAGATCCCGCTGGGAAGCAGCATTCCCCAAACACAGTCAACATGACTCACTTATTCATTTCCCTGCGCTCAGCAAGTATGTCTTACTGTATGTGTTTTGTTGCCTCTTGATTAGCCAGAAATATTTGGTCCAGCTTGAATAGGTCAAGAGTGAGACTCTATTACATATTAAGTTCTGTTTCATGTTGCAGCACAGGGTATTCCCCTTTTCTTGCTATACTCAGACAATACGAGGTTAAGAGAGCTGCCTTATAACGGCTTCATTAGCTGCCATGCTTGGGGAACAAAGTCCTTTGCTAGGGCTCATTAAGAGGTGAAGGGAGATAGCATGCCAAAAGCCAAAGATATAGAGGATCTGTAATGGTAGGCTCTGGAGAAAAGGGGTTAGGATGAGTGGTTCCTTCATTAGCCTTCTTGTGCTAAGCATTGCCCTGGACTTTTTCGCTGAACTGGGTTATAAAGGACCTTTATGTATTTGCTTGTACAACAGCACAAGGATGCGAAAGGGAAGAGATTTCATTCTCTCCAGAGCAAACTCAAAATACCAGTTTCCTCTGCATACAGGTTCTCATTGGACTCTACCTTTCACTGAAAGCCTTACTTTGTACTAGGGAATCAACCAAAGAAGAACTGCATACAGAGGGGAGGGAGACTCTGTCCCTTGAATGAGAAAGGGAAGCATATTTAGGAAGGATTTTTCTAGAGTGAAAGTTCTGCAGTGCTATGGATATACTGGCAGTGGGCACACATATAAAGCTAAAAAAAATAATTTAAAAAGGCACCTTATTACTTCTACAATATACTGTAGAGCAGAACACACGAGAAATTGAATTGCATAGATTGTCTGTGATGAGAAAAGGCAAGGAAAGGATATACAAAAAGGAAAAAGGATATACAAACAGGAAAAGAAAGAATCTCTCTAATATTACTATTTTGTGATAAAAAAAAGAGATTTTTATGCAGCAAGCTGTATTTCTCTCAGGTTGTCACTAAAGGCAGGTGAAACCCGTCTACTCAATGGAAAGACTGACTCTAAAGTTCAGAGATAGTCCAGTCTTACTTTCTATGTATGACAATGACATAGTGTCCTTGACAACAGCAGAGGATTGGAACTGAATGATCTTTAAGGTTGCTTCCAACCCAAACTATTCTATGATTCTGTGATCCAAAGACTTCCACCTATCTCCTCCCATACTGGCTGACACCTTCTAAATGAACACAGTGTCCCTTTCAGATACCCAATAGGCTTGACTTGAAGGTGTTAAGAGCTGGAAAATCCACTGTAGGCACACAGTCTTATGTGTTTCACTGGCAGTAAACAGAGTCCTAACTGCTTTGCTGAGCTGAGGCTGATTTATGCAAGTACTTAAGTATTTCACTTAATAATTCTTCCATTCTATTTGTTCCTATTTTACAGGTCAATAATGTCTGTCCCTTTTAGACTCTCTAAAGGACCCCCTGCTGCCCACTCTGGGCAGCATTGCTACATGCAATAACACACTTGCTTACTCTGTTTTAATCATGCAAGACGGGTACCACACGTCCCATGAGTAAATCTGTCTTTCAAATCAAGTCATCAATTCAGTGGAAAGGTCTGGGTTAGAAATGGAAGTTTACAAATCACCTTAGCTGTGATTTTAGCTGTGAGGCACAATAACCTGAATGTTACAAGCAGCTTGGTGAGGAAAAAGGGCTTGGAATGATGCTCAAGTTTGTCTCAAATAACCTCACACTGCCAAAGAAAGTTTGCACTAGATGGATTTGTAAAAGTAGTATAAAGAAAGCTTATAAATCATCTGAACACGACCCTGCAGGTTAACAATGGGAAAGCCAGTTCTGTTTGCGTGTAGAAACGAACCTTTTTCCAAATCCATCCCCACAATCCCTAAAACTCCACATAAACTCAGAATAATGACTCAATTATGAACCATGCTACGAAATCACTAGAAATGCACTGCTACCTTCTCTCCTTCCTTATAAATGCACTTCACAGAGTATGGAATTGAAGACGTCAACGTGGGAAAAGTCTGACACCAAATGTATCCTCCTGCCAATGCACAACAGCTTCCCTCTCTACATTTGTGGAAGTTTTGATCAGTTCAGTTTTAGCCCCAGGCAAGGAGGCCTTCTTTTTGCTGTATTCTTCAGCCCAGTCAATTTTACCATATGACAAGCTTCCTAACATCTAACCTGAATGATTATTGTACAGCAGTTTTTTTTTTTTTTAAGTATCCTTTCTAAGAGCTTTTTCAGTTTGCCCTGTCCTTGGAAGTCACTCTCTTAAAATACTTGCAAGCAATTAACCTGATTTCTTTTACACATTACAGTAATTCCTCAGAGAAAACGTTGTTTGTGCAATTTTTCTACTACACTCGGTCTCCTAATAGTTTCTTTTTTTTTTTTGTGAAAATTCATTCCATTTCATTGCCTGAACAGACCTGCCCTGGATTTTTGGCCTAGTTCCATCCTATCTATGTAAGGTAAAGAAGCTGTTATTGCTGTGATCTTTTATTTGTGAGCACAGTATACACAAGCCAAAAGACTAATGCCCCATAGGCTCTGGTTATTTAATGTATTATAGCATTCCTCAGTATGGCATCTAAAAGCTAGCTGCGTTTGGAAGTACAAAAGAAAAGCTCTTGAACAGTTTTTCCTTAGCCTCTGCTTCAGATACCAGACGCAGACTTTGAACATGAAGCCCATTTAGACAAAGAATGAAAGAATTTCACATTTTCGGTCCTTTCCACAAAACTGCCTATAAAAATCTGCCTTCTTGGTGCTTGTAGTATCCAATGCTTCTACTCAGTTAACCTCTTCTTCACTTATATGGGACAGCGTTTACAAAGTCTTAGTACGAACCTCATGTGATACCCACTCCTCCTCCTCCAGTTGAGCCTAGAAAATCACAGCATTTAAACTCTGAAGGGAAAAGAGATCCGAAGAGCTGTCACCTCTTTTTTTGTTGTTTACAGCAACCTAAAGAATATTTAGTTATCTCCTAAAAATCAAAACAGAACCTTCGCTGGCTACAAGGATTCATCAAAAACTAACACCAGAGCAAGCAGTGTAGACCAGCAGATGTAGACCATCAATTACATTCATAGCAATATGACGTACTATAGCAAGCCTACGTGGCTTTAATGGGGTTATTTATTATATTGCTCTATGCTCAGCTATAGAAGCAGAATTATTTATGTAGTTGAGCTATGGCATTTCTGCTTCCAGTCATGCCCTACGTGAGCTTTACAGGAACACATTTGCAGCGCTATTTTTGCAGACCCGAGTCTGAATATTTTACAAAGTTTAAATAAACCAAAAAACAACCGGAGTCATCGCTGCCGTTACCGATGGAGCAATCGTGTCCAGTCCAGTTAGGATCGCAGCTGCAGAGGCCGGTATCGGGGAGGAAGGTCCCGTGACCAGAGCACTGATCCAGACACGTGGCTCTCGGGGTCTCGCAGTTGGTTCCTCCCCAGCCGACCGAACAGTGACACTCTCCGCGCACGCACACTCCTCGTCCCGAGCAGGTAGGGTCCATGCAATCCACTACAGGCAAGAAAGAAAAGGAAAGCAGACAAAGGGATTACATTTCAGAAAAAGAAACCGTCAGCTTGCCATCTACACAAGTTCATTTCTACAGTATCTCAAGGCTTCAAGCGGAAAGCAAAGCTACGCTGCACACAAAACAGGTGCTTCACACAAGGAGATACTATCTCCAAACTGGAGTGAGACCTAAATGCCCCGTCCCTGCAGACATTCAAGGTCAGTCTGGTTGGGGCTCTGAGCACCTGATGGAGCTGTGGGTGTCCCTGTGTGCTGCAGGGGAGTTGGGCCAGATGGCCTTTAAGGGTCCCCTCCACCCCAAAGGATTCTATGATTCTAAAACATATGAAAAACAGAGGAAAAATATACGATGAAATGCATTCTTTCATTCAGGCCTACAGTAATAAATGACCTTCCAAGTAAGAACAGGCTAATGTCAATTAAGATTAGAATAAGAATAATATTCTCTTGTACACATATTGCATCTCTATTTATGCTATTAGAATAAGCTAAATTACTCTTACTAATGAATTCAAAGCTGAGCTCTAGTTTTCCGAGAGTGAATTTTACATAAGGACTCAGCAGAAGTTTATGCCCTGATTCAGCAAAACGCATGCTTAAACTGAAGAATATGCTGAGATCTATTCATGTCATGTTAAACATATCCTTTCTTCTTTTGGAGTAAGGATTAAATCAAAAATTATTTTGTATTGTACCTTGGTATTCATCGGTTTCTACTTTTGCTCAATGAATGAGCTTTTTCAATGGCCTCTGTTTTGAAAGAAGAGGTGTTTTTACAAGGAGATTGGAGAGAATTCAGTTGGGTGCAAGGTACAGCAGTGTGGACTGCATGCCCTGAGTTATGCTCTTTGCAGGCAACTGTCAGCTCCTCTACCCACGGAACAATTTCACCCAGCAAGAGCAAAATACGCAACGCATCAGACACCCTCCTAAAAAAGAACAGGAGGAGCGGATCACCTATTTATATATAAAAGCATGTAGGACAGCCTAGAGCAATTCTTCCCATCTCTGTCAGTGCCCTGGGGATCAGTGACAAGCGTCAGTCTGGCTCGGAGCAGGAGGAAAGCTGCTCAGCTCCTGGCTCAAATGCAGAAGAGCAGAGCACGGCCACCGCGCACACAGTGGGTTTGCAGCTCCTATTTTTCCTGCAAGAGCTAATAAGAATCCCAATGACCTGCTTAAGATCCAGAAACCTTGAAAAGTAACACAACAGCTGCTCTGATAATTCTCTGGATTCGCAAAACCTCCTCGCTCTGACAAGTAATGGCTCAGCAATTACTATCCCAAGGCATGTGAGAGCATTTTGAGTTCTCTTTGATTCCTGGAGCCCTGATCATAGCTGGAACAATTCTCAAAAATTGTAAGAGGCTGGAAAGGATGAGTCTATAAATCTCCTTCAGTGCTAGTGAGCTGGGAGCTAGGTGCCAATTTTAGCATGAGACCCTTGGAGCCCTGGCCCCGTTCTTTCTCAGCAGTAATAAGTAGGAAAAGGACTAAGAAAGGGACTAGCAGCCTCGTAGGCTCTCAGCAGATGGTTTGAACATAGGGAACAAAGATCACAGGCTAACTGACAAGAGGCTACCTCCAGGCAATTCATCATCCCCTCGGAAGGTCAATTGGGAAAAAGGTGAGTTTTACGGAGGGCTCCATCACGGGAGGCAGACCATCCACCAGCTCGGCTCCAACACAGCCGATTATAGGAGGGGAATGTGCATGTCAGAACCCCCCATTTATCATAATCCCAAGGCCATTTTTCATGTTGAAATGAGCCCTTTCAGAAAATGTCACACACAATGGCTACTTTAATCTCAGCCTCACTCGCTGTATCTCTTTAGGCTTTCTGCACCGGCGCGAGGGCCCTGGGACAGGATTAGGGGCTTCTGCTTTCTTCTTCATCAATTGCTCAGTGGATTTGGAGTACAATGTTATATTTTTAGGGAGTTCTGCTTGACAAATTTAGCTGCTCAGGAGAGAAGCCGCTGAGAGAAGCGAAGATGAGGGCAGGAGGGCAGAGCTGACAAAATCTCCTAGATTTAAAAAAAAAACAAAACAACCAAAAAAAAAAGAAAAAGAGTTTTACATATATCTGTGTTGCTGTTTGGGAAACGTCCCAAATGGTCTAATTTCTGGTTAGAAAATGCCCCATTTATAGTTCAACCTTGTGCAGAACCTTTGCCAAGAAGATAAATCATGCAGCAGGCAAGGCTAGATTCTCTTCTACACTTCTCCCCAATACGCTTCATGCTTCGTTGGTCACACGAGTTATTAGGTTTTTTTTGCAGTACCCAAAGAGTAACTTCTCATTTTTCACTGATTAAATTTGCTCCCCTCCCTTAACATCTCGCTGGCTTAGCCCATGCCTTATAAAATATTGGCCAATAAACTGAGGAAGGAGAAAAGAAAAACTCCTGTAAGATTGTTGGCCGGTGTTTTATAAACATTGCTGAACTTCTGTGGGGGGAAAAGAAAAGAAAAGACTGAAGAAACACTGGAATGAAAACCCATTCTGAACACTGAGCAAGCAGCGAAGCTACGAGAACGGAGATATAATAAAAAGTAATCAACGCCAGATGGTGGCTCTTAGAAGAGAAATTAGAAAGCAAAAACAATTAAAAATTGTATAAATCAACTTTTTAAATAGATTTAAATCAATATAGATTTGTATATACAAATGTATGTGTGTTGTGAAGATTTCCCACACGGCGTATTACCGAGCTACCTCCCCCCCTCACAACACAATAGCAATAAGGCCTGGAATAGGAGAAACAAACGCAGAGTTGGGGAAGTCCAAATGCACTTTTCTTTTTCCGTAAGGAAAATCATGTTCTCTTTGTTCTTTGCTCTGTTTCAAGTCATTACCTAGCAGGATTGACGCTGTCCCCTGCTACAGTGATAGCATGGAACAACGGAGCGCTACCTGACTTTTCCGCCTCCATGTGATCAGGGAAAAGAGGCTCCTGTTAGAAAAAGGGCAAATCTTACTGTGATTTACACACACGAAACACGACTTGCTGAAGGCAAAATGAGTATTCTTTCATTTCTGTTTATTCAGTAAAGATATGATCTTGTAAATAATGAGATCTACGGAGCTGCTTTAAAGGCACTTCAGTAGTCACCATCTTTGGGGTTTGCGTGCCCCATGACTTCATTGAATTGCGCCTTCTTAAGCCACAGTGAAGCTTTCTCAGGGGATGGCTTACAGTTACTGAGCTGGTATCGTCTTCATCTCTAACACTACAGACACAGAAGCCGTGTTACATCAGGGATGTCCCACTCCGACACATTAAACGCATCAAAAGAATTGCTAGATTAGATGCCATTTCAGTGTCTGAATCCAATTCAGCCTATTTCCATTGTCCGTAAAATAAAAGCCATTTCAGAGAAATCTTTATCCCACATGGATGAGGGCAACTATGAATTAATTCAAGATCTAATGATTCTTACACATGTATCAAACTGACGTCTTAACTCTACCAGGCGGTGCAGAAGCCTTACAGCTGCATCTGTAGAAGCATAATTTAAATATAATTACCTTTCAGGTCCTCTGCATAGAATTCTGAGAACATTTTTCTAAAGCACTGAAGAGTATTCTGTAAGCCAGACACTTTTGGATGCATTTTTGTAACTGTCCAAATGATTTGTACACTTACAAAACTGTCCACTTTATCGTTTAGCAATAAGAGGCAGTCACAGACTGGAGAAGATAGAGGTTTATGATGGCAGGTGACTTCCTGCTCAAAAAGATGAAAGATAAGAGCTAAAAGGCATCGCATTTCTGAGTCGCAAATCTAAATGCAAATGAAAAATGTTTGGGAGCTAAAGTAAAAAAAAAAAAAACATATATATATATATAAAAGCTATGAAAGAGTTATTAAAATAGTATCTGATTTTGAAGCAGAATTTATTTCAAGTCCTGAATATTTCTAAGCCTTTAAAGAACCACGGACTTTCATATGCCACCGTTTTGTATATGTAAGCAACTGAAATCACTTGGCATAGCACAACAGAGAAGAAAGCACTATAAAAGTAATTACATGTTCAGATGTGTAAATGGAAACGATGCTTTAATAGCAACATTTGAACATATGATTAGACGTTCTGGTCTTTCAACTGGATTTGTCTGTCTGAAGCGTTTGATGGCTTTTCATTGAATTATTGAACAAATATGATAGCTAACGACACGTTATTACAACGTATCATTTTTATGTTGCATCCGTCTATTGTATCCCTAAGGTGCCTATTACTGTTCTGCTTAAGTGCCAGTCCTATTGTGAATTGCCTCCATCCACGTAATTACGTAACGACAATCGAAGCAAAGGCCAATTGAATGTATCTTGCAAATACCTTCTTCACAGCTCTCGCCCTTGTACCCTGGGTTGCAGATGCAGGTCCCCATGATGCACGTCCCATGGTTACTGCAGGTGACATCGATGCACTGGTTGGTCGGGACGTCGCATTCTGCTCCTTTCCAGCCACTGTGGCACAAGCACCTCCCTTTCATGTACTGCCCGTTCCCACTGCACAGCACCGGGCAGGATGCTGGGGAAAGATGATAGAAATCACATTAAAAACAACTGTACACGATTCTCACTTCAAAAAAGAGCACAGGAGTCCAGCATGGGATTTGTATTCTTCTCACACGCTCTTTCAGTGGGATATGTTGTTCTTTTCTTTGCCAAAACCAATTATTTTACAGGGAAGACACCCAGCTGTCAACGGCATTCTCTTATGAATGTTTAAAACAAACAGTGCTCTTGAGTTAGAGCATCTCTTTGCTTCATGTCTACGATACTTGTTTCACTAACTAACCTCAGACCTTCCTTGCGTTCTGATTTTCCTATGCACTGGTGTCTCCTTCGGCAGCACCACTGACCTTAAATTGCTTATCGCTGTCCCTGACTTGCTGCCAGCCTTCATACTTGCCTTGACACAGCCTCTGCTGCAGATCTTTGCTGTACACCAATCACTCCCCTGCTTTGCTGTTGTAATTCTCAGCTTTACAGTTTTCACTTTCTTTGCTCAGAGTCCAGAATGCCACGTTGATACCATTTAGCTCAAGTCATACCATCAGCTGCAATTCCAGCCCACTTTTACGATCTCTGCTGGACTCCATTCATCATCCCACACAATGCAGAATGAGCCTCTTGGCTTTCCAAGCTCTCTGCAACAAAAGTTTTCAAATATAAACTCTGATATTGAGAGGCAATCTCCTGGGTTCCAGCTGGTGTCCAGTGTCGCCTCTTCCCTGAGCTCACAGGGAGAAAAGGAAGACAGCAAGCTCAAGCTGTGGCACGGTGGATTCCAGAATTAAGCATTATCTGAGTTAACTCTGGAAAAAGTCAGGCAGAGGAGGATGGGATGAATTGCAAGATACAGAGCTGGCTCTCCATGGAAGGAGAAGGCATCACAAACTAGACCCCAGCCTCCATGACCACAGCTTTGGTAACTGCTATTCTCTAGGCTTCCTTCGGCTCCACTCTGGAGATCTTTGCTCCCTTTTCCTTTCTCCACAGCTGCCACCTTGGTCTCCTTTTGTCCTCTGTTCTGATTTGTCCACGGAAGCTGCCCTCAAAAGCACCATCTTCCTGTCCACTATCCCTTGAAATTCTGTCTTGCTTAAGTCCTGTTCTCTTCAATTGCATTCAGTGAAACTCACCTGAAAGGACATACACTCAATTCAGATTTCTCTCCTTCACTGTTGCACATCATCCTCATGTGAGGGCAGCTGGGCTTCTCATCTGCCCCTCACAAATGCAAGTAATGAACATTTTTATGCAGGATAAATACGAGAGGAATAGTCCTGTTGGCTGCTTAATTCACCTGTGTTAGGCATGTGATTAATACAACACACCTCTTTTGCTTTGTTTCTGGCTCTGAGTACATGCAGAAAGAGCTATTAACATGGTTAAGGGAAACACTCCTCTCTTCTCTTAGAACCTTTTCACACAGTAGCAGTGGAATGCCCATCCGGTGTTGTTTTCATTTATCATTATAGACAAGTCTGAGTCTTACAGAATTATAGTGCACTCTGTACAATACAAAGCATTATCAGCTCTGACTGTTAAACTGGTTTGAAATGCAGTGAACTATAATAAAAGAAATGTAGAAGAGAAAGGAATTTGACAACTGTTATTACTAAGGAGCTCTCTGTTCACTTTAAAGAAAGCACACTGCAGTGGTGTGCATCATTTGCAAGGAGAATACAAGGCAATATATTGTACAATATAAGGCATAAGTTGTTTAAGATACGCTGTGTTATACATATGCTTCACAGCAAACTCACTCAGTAATTTCACTTTTCAGCTAGGCTGATGGAATTTTCCCCCCTCCTATCTCAAATTTCAAATGCTCAGTAATGGAGCCTGTTCTTTCAAGGCACTGGAAGAGGATCCTTTGCAGCTCTTTGCCACAAGAAGAAAGAATAATTGCCTTTAACCCATGAGAGGCTGCTGAAAAAGACTTACATATTTTCTGACAGGACAGCTGATCACTCAGTACAAGATCAGACAAATTGCTGGCCATCTGCAATAAGACTGGTACTCTACGGAGAACACCTTCAGCATAACCTGGAAAGTGCTGTGCAAATGTTAAGGCAATGGGAAGAACAAGAGCTCCTTTGTAGCATGCCATAATGAACAAAGACAAAAGAGGTTTCTGGATTTCTTTCCACTGCTACTTGTGTAACTCTTTCCACACATAATAATATGCAATTAACTTGATCATTCCAACTCCATTCCAGCAAATATCTAAGATGCCCAAATCACAGTAATTCTCTAGTGTGGTAGCAACAGCCCAAATGCACACCACTTTAAGTTTGGTATCATAGAGCAAGATTATTCATTTATTTGTTTTACTCTATAGATAGCGTGAAAAACACCTTCTTCGTGTTCAAGGAGGCCTTCAAAAGGCCCATGGAAACATCTCTGGTGATCTGCTCTCATTTACATTGCTTAAAATAATTGCTTAAAGATACAATAGTTTACCAATTATATAATTGGTTAATAATGTAATTATATATATTTCTGTCCCACAGTTTCCCGCTGATTTGGGTGATGAATTACAGGGTTGAATGGAAACAAAGGAACACCCAAGAAATCTGTGACCTAGAAATCCTGGCAGGGGCAGAGAATTTGAGAATTACAGCTCTATCCAGGAGCCAACACACAGCTGCAGACAGATCCTGCAGCAGCCTTGCATACACTGCAGTTGCTGTTCTTGAAGGGATGTTTAGGTCAAAAGTAGCATCTTGCATTCCCTTGAAAACCAAAAGAAATCCAACGCTGGTGCCCTCGTATCTCAGACTCATGGCAAGCTCTCACTGAACAAGCCCTCAGGGTGGGAATGCACATGCAAATTGTATTTTGACACTCCAAGTATTTGTCTGTCTTCATAAAGTCGGATAGTAACCTTTGATAGGAGCCCAGATGAATCAGGCGTGTTCATATCAGCCAGAATAAGCAACCTTGTGAAATGGGAGACACTCATGCGGCCCAACTGGAGCCCAGGGAAACCAAGAAAGGAGGAAAGCTCCCCTAATTCGGACTAAAAGTTTAAATATTCTGCCTGACAATGAAGGAGCTTTTCATTCTGCCCTGAGTCTGCAGGGAGCCTTCAGGGAACAAACCCCGAACTTCTGCCCCTAGCTGAAGTCAGGAGGTGTGAGCGATGGCAAAACTCCTTTTGTCTCCAGCTGTATGGACTTGAAAAGGAGCTCGGAAATGCAAACCAAGCCCAATCTGAGTCAGCAAGAAGTTTGACACCAGAGCTCTCGGGGATGCAGACAGCCACATCCATCTTACTGGGCCGCGACCTCTGGGACACCACCAGGGTTCAGCCGGGGCCCGGCCTGCGGGGCGTGCATTAGGCCTTATCTCCTGGCTGGGCTGAAGGGACGTGGCCCCCTGCTTCACACAGGCACAGCAGACCTCAGTGGGAGTGGGAGCGGACGTGGGGTTGGACAGAGTTTAGATTTCTCTCTTGGGAAGGAGCCCAGCCTGCTTCCCAGACAAAGCAATGGGCTGGGGTGAAGGCCTGACCTGCTGCGTTAGCACAGCTCCTTGTGTGGGCACTGACTTTTTGCATTATCCCCCAGTACACTAATTTATAAATCCACACTGTGTCTGTTCAACTATTCCAGCCAAAAAAAGACCTTGAAAAGACTGAAGCACAGCATTCTGGCATTTTCCACATGCGACGTTTGGATTTCTCTGTCTGCAACATGTTCTTATTGAAAGTGCTTCAGTTTGTTTTTTAAATGTTTAACTAACCTAAAAATTTCAGGTCAAATGAAAATCCTTCCAAAACAATTTATTAAAAAATACTTCTCACTTGAACAGAAAAATGCATTATACTGTTTGCTGGGTAAGCCTCCTTCCCAAGGCATCCCAGTATTTCCACTTTTGGCTGAAGCACTCAGCCCTGCCTCCCATTGCTCTGCTCCCTTCCTTGCCCCCCACAGCCATCAGTCATAGCTGAGGCCATCTTGCAAGCCCAGCAACAATGGAAAAGGTACTGATGTAGTCTACCATCAGTGTCTTAAAAGAAAGTATTATAATGGTGCACCACACGGTGATGGATCAGTCCACTAAATAAAAACCAATGCTACGTTTTTAAGTCATGTTTTCTAAAGTAATTCCCAATGGGAAAATTCCTGATGTGACATTTTGCCTGTCCATGCACAGCCAGGGGGTCACACTGTTGCTAAGGCCACAGAGATCACAACAAGTAACAAATCAACCCGCAGATCCGACCTGGTTCCATTCTCCTGCAGCAGCTCCAGGCTGGGTAAGGTGCACTTGGCAAAACGCATAGGCATGAAGGTAACTTTGACAAAGAAAAAAATAACAGGAGGAGAGGAGGGAAGAGTTGATCATGTAGAAATTCCTACCTCTACCACAGTCAGGGCCCAGAAAGCCAAGGAAGCAATGGCAAGTCCCAGACACGCAGTCTCCATTCCCGTAGCAGTTACTGGGACAGTTATCCACTGATTCTGGAAAGAAACAAAAGTTAGATATTTCTTTAGGTAAGAAAACACCTCTGAGTTTGGGAGGGCTCCGGATGGCGAGACAGCTGAAACCTCAAAGCAACCACTGCGGCTGGGACTAGAAGCATCAGCCTTGAGCTCCTGTAATGGGAGCTCATCCATTCATAGCAACGGATGGTTCAACATCACCACATCAGCGCGTAGGGACTGCAAACCCTATGACCAAAACCACAGCCACTCAGCACGCACCAAGCTTTCTCCTCACTCAGGACCTAAGAACTTTTCACCCTGCTTATTCTTCTGACCATTTTCCCTCGCTGAATATATTGCAGAGAAGCAATAAGCACGGTTCTCCTGGCAGAATACGCATTTTTGGTGTGATACTGTTTAGTGGAGAAAGTGAAACGGGGCATTTCTTTGCACCAAACACAGATGATTTATGATAGACATGTTCCCCTATGAAGTCCACTGATGGCAGCCACTTGGCTTATCCTGTCTGCTTGCTGTTGATAGATTATTTTTACAATATTATACAAACAGCCTGAAGTGCTGGGGCTAACATATGATGGTGGATCATAAATGGGACTGCTCCACACTTTCTTCTGTTTCTAGTTAGCATCTTAAATTCCCTGACTTTGGCAAAAACCCTGGCTATTCATCTTTCACAGAAAGTTAACAGGTAAGCAAAATGATATCTAGCACTTTTATCTTATTTTGAGGACAGTTTAGAATATTTGGGCTAAAACTTATCTTTCATCAAAACAAAAAAGGACACCTTTTGGTAAACATCACTTTTCAAAAAGAATGAAAATCATTCTCTCGACTAAACTGTAAGCAAAGACTGCGTAAATGTGATCAGGCCTTGGAAAGATGATGGAATACTGTAGTTCATTCCACACTATTATTTCACATTTTCTCTGAGGGGGATGCATATCCCATTAAAACTGGATTGAGTTATACAGGAGGGACAGCGGTGGTACATCTATCATGGAGCAGGGTGGAAGTCTTGGCTATGTGAGTAATGACTGCAGTTTCCTAGTGCACTTCACAAGGCTTTGTGGTAGCAAAGATATTTGTAAACTTCCTTTGGGTGTAAGTGAAAAGAAACAGCTGCAATAGAGATGTGCAGATTAGCTTCTAATTGGGAATGAAAGGAAGGCTGTTTCTGAACGGGTGTTCTCTGAACAACACAGGTTTCCGAGGGACATTTTAAAGGATGTACTATAATTTAATCATTCAAAAAAGGCAACAGCAGGTTTAAATAATAAAAACAGTTTCAAGCATTTGTGCTTTAAGTCTTGGCGGAAGACTTTGCATAAGCAGACATCTCCATGCAGCAAGGCAGGCACAAGAAAGTGCTGCCAGTTTTCTAGCACTCTGGTTAAGCTCCCATTTGCTGTACGGCGTATAGAAACACAATCCCAGCATGCAGCCAACATGTTGGGATTGATCTGCCACCTTTGTCCCAATCGTAGAGCAGCAGCCACGCTTCCTAGAATAAACAAGCAGCAACTCCAAACTTGTGTGTTTTTACAGATAGTCAAGCGTACCATCTCTCACTTAACAGCAGGTACAGACACAAATCTATCCCGTCAATTAAAAGATAATGTATGCCTGTACATGTATGATCTTCAGAACTTCGTGATGCTTTAATTTCACGGCTGAAAACAAAATATACTTTCTTGATGGTTTTTAAAGCCTTTTTGTCTGCTTCTCAAGAAATGTATCCAGAAATGTAGAAAGCAAAATCAGGTACTGATGTACATACACATGCTTACACATATAGGGAACGTACAGGCCGTGAGCACTGTGGAGCAAGATAATGAGATGGGCAAGCAGATTTAACAGCTGTGGCTGAAGGAATCGATCCTTTTCTCCCAAAATGTGAACGGTTTTTTCCTGCCTGAAAACTGGGAGCAGGAGCAGCGCTGCGTTATTCTGCATTCGCACAGTACTTGGCTGGTGAAACCTCACCATCACACTGTCATTCTGGGCTGGGGTCTGCAAGCTGTAGGAACACCACGGTGAGGTTACGTGCGCCTGACCTCTGAAGTCAGTGGGGATACCTGTGTCAGAGCTTGATGCAGGACAGGCTCCCTGTGTCATGACAACACCTATATATATTGAAAGCTCCAGTTTTTTTCGAGCTGTTGCCCTAAAGGATTGAGTCCTTGAAAAGAAGTGAAATACCTAAAAAGCTTTCTTGGCGTATGGATGTAAAATAATAACATTTATGCAAAATAACATAAAAAACAAATCAAAGAAACATCTGAAAAGTAAAGTAGCATCAAATATGGCAGCCACTTCATTGGCTAAGGGGTAGTCTTTGTCACTGGAAATAATACTTTCCATTGTATTGCATTTCCATGGTGGTTCAGTTGATGTACTTGATGTACTTGTGATGCCTACAGTAGGACACATGACAGGAAAAGACTCAGAATACCAATCAGATGTCTACTGTAGGGTAAACCCAGCGACACTCATTCAGTTGAGCAGCGATGTATAATGGGATCTTGAAACTCAGAATTAGCAAAGAAATATAGTCTGCTTAGCTAACTATATTTTCCTGACTCTTAAGGTGAAATCATTTGATGAACTTCACTCCAGTGGTGCCCCTCTCCTCTCCTGACAAGTTCAGATGTAGATTTTGTCATCACAGACATCAAGATTTGGTCAGACCCCATCCACAGAGACCAACACCAATGCTTTACAAAAATTACTCACAAATATATAGTGGCTCATCTACAGCTCTGGGATTTAACTTTGAAAAATTGCATGATATGCATACACATCATATATCACTGACTCCTCAACCCTTGATTTCCCAGGCTGTTCTCTGCAAGTATGCCCTGTTTGCATCATGCCATATTGTGACCCACCCAAAAGGAATAAAGATAGGTGAAAGAAATCCATTGTAACTTCTTCACTGAAGCACCCTGGTAACTTTTAATCATGTCTTGATCACACTACACCGTTAATCATAGAATCATAAAGATTATAAAAGACCACTAAGATCATCAAGTCCAACTGTCAACTTATCATGCCATGATGGACAGTCTCCTAAAAACCCTTCATCCTACTTCTCTGCTGTCTCTGAACATTTTGCTAACATTTCCAACATGCTCCAATTTTGTGTTCAACCACTTCGCACTGGAATAACCTGACTGATAGGGACAAGACGAAGTGAAGGAGAAAGGAAATTCTCCCCATTCTGTGGCTGGAGCCACGTACCCTTTCTTAGCAGCTAAGAATACTAACTTGCTTGGTGTGACTCAGGGCAATTAAGGTCTTTGTACACTCCCAGAAGTTCTTCACTACTGAGAATAAACTCAAAAAAGCGAAGAGGATGCATGCAGTATATTCTTGTACCAAAGCTGCTAGAGCACCATAAAAAGTATTGCCAAAAAGGAAGCATTAAATGAACGTGCCTTTTTCTAACTAACTGCAGAACTAATGAGAACAAACACGGCTTATAAACAAAAGCCTGTAAAACTCTGAGCATGCTTCTATTTATATTCTTAGATATGATCACAGGTTGGAATTTCTTTTCACTTTGAACACTGCAGGCATTAGTAAATCATGGTCACTTAAGATCTGATAAAAACCTCTGTCTACTGCCCAAGACTGAATTTAGTCTTAAACTGAGAGCTGCCTTGCTTTTCCTGCCCTTCTGATGTGTACACACACATATACACATACACGTACACTGTTCCAATACCTGACTTCCAAATTAAACAGGACGTTACGGGTGATTTGGCAGTAAGTCTAGAGAACTGAGTTGGGGGAACCCTAGAAAGCATAAAGAGGCAAATGGACAAAGTTGGGCATTTCGTGCAGATTTAGCAAAGATATTATTTAATGGGGCACAGATGATAGACGAGATCAAACTTAAATTGCAGGCAGCCCCTAAGTTAGTGGCACAAAGTTACTATATGGCAGAATGTTTAAGTATAAGCATAGTCAATGTAGCTACCAATGGATACCAGTGAAAAACTACCAGTCAATAATTAAGTAATGGCCAGCCTCTACTTTCCATTCTACATCTTATTCTGTAAGCTGTTAGTAGTAATTATATTGATATTTTCCAATCTACACAAAATTCCATTTGGCATTTTATGAATGGCACCATGGGAATTGCTTCAGAGAATTATGACATGAAGAGTTTTGTTTTTAAGAGTTAAAGTTCACTGTGAGACCACGACAATCCTTTCCTAGAAAGAGATATATGTTCCCTGTTTTCAGTCTGACTCCCACAGCTTTCACTTGGGTTCCAAATCTCTGAAATAATCTGATTGTCACCAGCTGGGAAGGGCAAGGATTATAAATTGGAAGGTCAGACACGCACGATGCCTTCACATGATTTTGCTATAATGTCCAAATAGAAGGCTAAAAATGCAGTTTCCTTGCCATCTTCTAACAACAAACAAACTGCAAACCTCCTGGAAGCAAAGAACTCATGCTGGGGATACATGAGCAAAACTCAGGGCGGTGTGGCTTCAGATGGAGATTGCAGAAGCTTGCGTATGGAAGTAATTGTCCTGCCAGCCTCTAAATCTAATTAGCAACTGAAAAAACAAGTCATATCCTGCATAAATATTGTAAACATGCAGATCTCTGCTGAGAGAAGGAGTGAGTGACATAATGAGACATGCTACTTGCAGACCCACACTGTCTCCTTCTGGAGAACAGCCTTGTCTGAGGCACACAGGTATTCCTTACCCCTGTCCAGCCTACCTCACTCTGGAGAAGTAAAGTGTACAAAAGTGTTTCTAGGATAACAGCAACGAGAGATGGAAGGGGAGACAGCAGACAGAGAGGGGATTGTCCTCCTCTAGTCTGCCCTTGTGAGGCCCCATTTGGAGTAATGCATCCTGGCCTGGGGCCCCGAGCGCAAGAAGGATGTGGAGCTGCTGGAACGCGTCCAGAGGAGGCCACCAAGATGATCAGAGGGCTGGAGCACCTCTCCTGTGAAGAAAGGTTAGGGGAACTGGGCTTGTTTAGCTTGGAGAAGAGAAGGCTCCGGGGAGATCTCACTGCGGCCTTCCAGTACTAGAAGGGAGCATATAAACAGGAGGAGGAGTGACTTTTTACATGGTCTGATAGTGACAGGACAAGGGGGAATGGGTTTAAATCAAAAGTGGGGAGATTTAGGTTAGAAGGTAGGTAGAAATTCTTTATTTAGAGGGCAGTGGGGCCCCGGCACCGCTGCCCAGAGAAGCTGTGGGTGCCCCATCCCTTGAGGAGCTAAAGCCAGATTGGATGGGTCCCTGTGGAGCCTGAGCCAGTGGGGGACAACCAGCCCATGGCAGGGCTTGGAACTGGATGATCTTGAAGGTCCCTTCCAACCAAAGTCATTACATGATTCTATGATTCAGTGGTTTGGTAAGTGTGAAACTTAGATTTCTCCAAGTGAAAAACCCTTCTGAAGCACTCTTTAAGGTGCTTCCCACTGAGGAGCTTTAATTATCAAAGAGGAAACCAGATCATGGTCCGGAGCAAACCAGCATGCACCATGCTGACTTACAGCTGCTGATGACTCTTTGGGATTTTTGCTGCTTTCTCTGGGGATATTTTTTGGTATGAGTAATCTCCCAGCTAGTGGATCGTAAGGTAAACTTGGCCAAAACCTTTACCTCATTGCAATCCAGTGCAATCACCACTTACCCTGTGAGAAGCTATAAACTGGCACGACGCTGCCCATACCCACAATTAGATTTCACATTGTACTATCCGTCACTTAACAATATCAATGAGCTCAATAGGAAATTGCTAATTGTCACCGTTCCCATGTTTTCAGGCTGGTAATCTCAGAGAAATACACCACATGCTTGATATCACAAACTCGTGGCAGCGACAGAGCTCCCAGGATGATGGTCTGGCTTACTGTTACCTACATGAATTAATGGGATCCATGTGAAATATAATAAGCATACTAAGAAGACAGACAAATTGTTGGCCTCTTGATGGACTTCTCTTTTAGATACTTACCATGCTTGCCAGCCAGTGGCATAGGCACTTTAACAGATACCTGCCTTATTTATTTACTATGCAACACCCAACTTAATAGCTTGCTTCTGTATCTTTGGGCCAGAGGCCAAGGCAGATGTTTGCCTGACACCAAATCCTATTAGAGGCTGCAGTAACACAATTGTGTGTTAAAGCTAAATATTTTATAGCCTACCCTTGCCACCAAGCATCATCATTCCCTAGGCATTTAGAGGCAACTATCCATTGGCAAAGAAAAAATAGTTTTCTGGCTGGCAATTGAAGACAGTGGCTTTCCTGGGAGTTAATAAGCACCAGGATGGCTTTCTAAGAACTGATTCAATGCCATTCAGTGTGGTGTGGTTGCATGAATTCAAACGTAACCACTTCCTTTGATAGCCTCAAGGAGCTGATCTGGGACTGGCACCATTTGGTGGCAAAAACGTGGAGGAACAGCACTGCAGTAGAGAAATTGTACTTTAATGAATCGGTGTTAATAGCAGTCTCTGGAACAGAGGTTCGAAGAGTACGAAACTTGTTCTACTGATGAGAATGCAAAATGTGAGAATAGAGATGAAAATAAAAGAGAACTTTTTTATTATTATTATTTATGTATTATTTATGCTGTTTGGCCTCTTCAGTGAGTAGGGTACTCCACCTCCACATGAGAAGTTGCCTCAAAACCTTTTGCTTTGTGCTGGTGAGAAAATAAATGAAGCTGCAGGGCCTGAAGTAAGTTGCCACATCTACAAAATAAAAGCCTTTCCTTATAACCTTCAGCTCTTACACAGATGCATTAATTTTAAAAAAGTAAGTAAATAATAAATAATTAAAAAAAAACCCTATTTCTGGACAAATATTTAGAGAATTGTTCACTGTATCAAATAAATATATACAGAAACAAATAGTTCCTGCCTGTCCACTGGCCTATTCTTTGCCTCGTTATGTTCCCCCCAGCTAAGGAAGATGCGCTGCGGTGCAGATGGAGCAGGGCAGCAGGTAATTAGACCCCACGGCTCCTATCTCACCTTGCAATCCCCTGTGTGAGCCTCAGCAGTGCAAAGGGGCCATGAGGA
This sequence comes from Numida meleagris, assembly GCF_002078875.1. Taxonomy (NCBI): domain Eukaryota; kingdom Metazoa; phylum Chordata; class Aves; order Galliformes; family Numididae; genus Numida; species Numida meleagris. The sequence goes on along the minus strand of NC_034409.1, from coordinate 190,389,292 downwards.
GAGCACAGCATCCCTCTCACACTGCAATGAATTACATCTCATGGGCAGGCGAAGAACTCCACATCACTTCACCTTACTCTGTGCTGCTGCACCAGATCAGCTTTAGCAAGCCACATGCTATTTTTCTTAGACCTAGTGCTTGTCCAGGATAAAGCTGTCACCTGCAAGCTCATTGCAATAATGTCTCTCCTTCACAAAAATGCTCCCTGTCACTGCCCTGACTATATTAGCAGTAATTTGAATAGGAAGTCAGGCAGTATAACATGAAAGGCAAGGAAGATTCTGAAGCTCTGTGAACACAAGCTAGCATTTAATTTACTTCCCAGTTGCAGAGCTTGCAGCCTTGTTTATTTTTCAAAGAAATGATGCTACTCAATTGGATTTCACTGCAGGGTAGGTAGGATTCTAAGCCCAGAGAACCGTCACCTGCTCTTGTAATCGTGATAACAATGCCAAGAGAGACGTGGAGGTGAGAGGGGATAAAACACGCTTCAGATATCTGAAACATCAGACTTGACATTTTGAGCCAAATTAAAAAAAAAAGAAAGAAAAAAGAAAAAAATAAGGCTCTGAAAACAAAGGAAATGTGAAAACGCTGGGTCCAGTGTGCTCTTGCTCCTCCTCTTCCTTTCTGAGCCGAAATGTGAAAGGACTGATTCCTTCTTACGGTGCATCCTCACCTGCTGAGATTTTGATTTTTCTGCTTCACTTGTGTTTTATAGGGCTTTTACATTTCTAGCTCAAGTAATCCACACCTGGCAGCCAGGGATGTGATAGTCTTGACAGCATCATGGAAACTCACTCATTATTTTTGAGAGCTCTTTCACAGTTTCCTCTTCTGCAGGGCACCCAGTGCGATGCTGATACTGCTAATGCCACTTGATGTTGTGCCAGGTTTTGACTATTTTTTTCTTTTCCTGAAGGCTGGGAGGTCTGTTTTAATTAAAGATCCATGCAGATAACCCTGTTTTGCTCTCACATCCCATTGCCACTCTAACCTTCACATGGAGTTATCAGGATGCTAAATTAGGAGAAGGGCAACGGGCAGGCAGTCCTTTTACACAGCTCCTTAAGTCAATCCAGGCTCTCGAAAGTCAGAGTGAAGTACAATAATCACAGTATCCGATAGCACATTATTCTCCCCCTATCACTTAAAAAAAAAAAAAGAAAGCCATTTCCAGCAGCAGATACCATACATCTCCATCACAGTGCAGTGCAAACCTCACCAGCAGTGCCTCTGGAGCCTGGGTTGTTTTAAAAGGTGATGGTGAAGCACTAAAAGTTTGGCATTCAGCATCACTTTGAGTCGCTCACTGAAACCATCAAGACCTGCTGAGTCTGCCAAATTTGACAGTACATCATGTGAGCACAATTTCCCTTGAGATGTCTGCACTTCTGTTTCTATGGCCTGGCTTGAGACATCCATCCAGGTACTCAGATGGCCCTGCCACAATAACATCAGTCTTTCTCACACTATTTTAAGCGCATTCAACTCCAAACCCAGCTGCAACTACTACAATAACAGCTTCGCGTGGACTATTTCTGAACTTCTGTTCTGCAGAAAGTGGGACCAAGTGGGAATAGTGTGGGGAGTAAATAATGAGGAGAACAAGCCCGCTCGCTTCAGAAGCCTATACCACATTTGGTCTGAATTTGGTTTCCCCTTGGAGAGAGAGCTTTATCTCACTGGTTCATTCCTTTCTCTTACTGCTTCCTTTTTAAGAAATCTTTCCAGTGCAGAATGCCGTATAATATAAAGCTATCAGATGGTTGAAAGCATAAGGTGTAATGGGATTTCAAAAGCACTTGGGCATCGCTCTATGTATACTACCATTTAAGTTAATGGTAAAATCTTCCTTTGACTTCACTGGGATCAGAATAAAGGCCCCTTTTAGAAAAGCCCGCTAATGTATTTCTGCAGTTCATAGCGATGTACAGAGAACACTGTTTTCTTCCCCGAGAATGTGAGCAATGCTAAAAGCATGAAAGGAGCAATGAAATAAAGTTCTCACAGAATTGCCTATTGACTATCTTAAAAAACCCTTTCTCTTTAGTCACTTGAAATGTGTCACAGGTTAGAAGTTAGTTGGGGAAAAATGTCAGCGGATGATGTTAAAGAGACCAGCCCTTGGACTGAAGCTGTCTTCTTCCTCCTCCTATGAAGCACCTTAAAAGAATGGTAACTTCAGTGCCTCCTACATACTACAAGGCTGTGGAGATCTAGAAACAACCCTGTGAAAGTTCCTCTTCTTCCGAGCTTTTCTTCTTTGCAGCTGGAATATTTTTTAAACCTGAATTTCGCTCCAGTAAGTGAAACTCTCATATCCCCAATTTGCCCAAGGGAATGCAAGGAATTTTTTTTTGTTGTTCCTTCCTACTCTCATAAATTGTTACAAATGAATACAGGAAACAACAATTATTCAGCCCTCAGGGTTCAACTTCTGGAGCTGCACTAGCAAGCTGGAAGTTACTTTGCGTTCAGTACATTAGAATTTGTGCTATTGCAGCTTGGGGCAAGGCTAAAGCTGGCCTTGAGTTTAATTTTAAATGATGTTGTACGTTGGTGGACTGTAGGGAAAAGAATGCAAACCAGTCTTGCATACACACAAAAAGGACCTCAAATGTGAGCACATTTGGTCAAAACAAATGCCCCAAAACCCTGGCAATATGATCATTTTGAGCATACTGCAGATGGCTTCATTTCATATGAAGCCTTTAGCAAATGTATCCGTCCTGAAAGACAGGGATGTACTAGGTGGAATGGCAGAGACGTGAGGTTCAAGCATGCTGCAGACAGGTGCTATGGGCACACGCTCAAATATGATGTCCTGTGCTGGGCCTGAGCGTCTCCTAGGCCATTTGTCAGATCAACCCCTTACCACAGAGTCATGGAATCATTAAAGTTGGAAAAGACCACAAAGATCATCTAGTCCAACCATCAACCCATTCCCACCATGCCCACTGACCACGTCCCTCAGTGCCACATCTCTGTGGTTCATTAACACCTCCAGAGACAGTGACTCCGCTACCTCCCTGGGTAGCCTCTCCGGGTAACCACTCTTTCTGAGAAGAAATTTTTCCTAACATCCAAGCTGAACCTCATCTGACACAGTTTAAAGCCATTACCTCTCGTCCTATCACAGTTACCTGGGAGAAGAAGCCAGTCCCCACTTCATCACAAGCTCCTTTCAGAGAGTTGTAGAGACTGATAAGGTCTCCCCTAAGCCTCTTCTTCTCCAGACTGAATAATCCCGGTTTCTTCAGCCATTCCCAACAAGACCTGTGCTCCAGACCTGTCACAGCTCCACTGCCCTGCTCTGGACACTCCCCAGGGCCTCGATGTCTTCCTTGTAGTGAGGAGCCCAGAACCGAAGACAGCACTCGAGGTGTGGCCTGACCAGTGCCAAGTGCAGAGGGACAATTACTTCTCTGCTCCTGCTGGCTGCACTGCTGCTGACACAAGGCAGGATGCCAGTGGCCTTCTTGGCCACCTGGGCATGCTGCTGGCCCATGCTCAGCCATGCGTTGGCCAACATCCCCAAATCCTTTCCCAACACACAGCTTCCCAGCCACTCTGCCCCAAGCCCATAGCGCTGAATGGAGTTGTTGTGACCAAAGTGCAGGACCCAGCACTTGCTCTTGTTGAAGCTTACCCCATAGGCCTCAGCCCAGCAGTCCAGTCTGTGAAGGTCCCTCTGTAGGTCCTTCCTACCCTCAGAGAGGTCAACACTTCCTCTCAGCTTGGTGTCATCTGCATGTTCACTGAGGGTGCGTGCAATCCTCTTGTCCAGATCATCAGTAATAATAATAAACAGGGTCAGCCCCAATCCTGACCCCACAGAGATGCCCTTGATTCCCTGTGGCCATGACAAGCTCATGCTCAGGTAACTGCCAAGGAAAAAGCAGAGTGCACGGCTCTGTTCCTGCCTGTAGCTGACTTGCTGCACAAACCTGGTCAAGGTACGCTCCCTCGCAGAGCCCCCAGCAAGCCTCTGAGCCAGGAATCAGTTTAACCTAATTTATTTAACTCTCTTTCTGAGACTGTTGTAGCACTTAGATAAAGAAAGCAGCCACACATCTAATACACAGAGCAGCTGTTATCATTTTAAAAGTCAACATATGCCAGGAGTTACTGCACAGACCATGTCTGCGTCCCCCCCCGGCCTCTGTGTGAAAAGGGAGATTGGTGACTCCTGAGCTGCCGAGGTTGTTGGCTGCTGTTCTCTCATGTGGTCAATTAAATGTGTGCACGTAAATACAGTTAAACACAGCCTTCGGAAAACGAAGTCTTAAAATAGCCTGTTGGAGCACAGAAAGGGTTCTCGCTTTGTTTGCCAGAAGTGGACGTGTAACTCCCACAAGCTTATTACTGTGCTTTAGCAGGGGAGCGTTCATGGAAAGAAAAGTCTGCACCGAGCTGCCCCAGGAATACGAGGCAGGGATAAAACACGCCGTGCTTGCATTAGCCTGCAGTCTGGGGTGCATGGAAAGAGCTAGATACACAAGTGCAAAAACGAAAGCCACATGCACCGCTTTACACGTTTCTCCAGAAAGCCTCTGACAGCACCGCGTGCTGTGTCGTTGAGGCAGAATTCTGCTGTTCTGAAAAAATGAACCGAAAAAGGGGACAGAAATAACAGAAAGAAAGGAACAGGCTTTAACTTCAGTGTTAAATAAACCTTTCCCTGACCCTAAAACTGAAGTAATTACCCCAATCAATAAACCTTTTGTACGAGCTCTGTTGGATCAAGAGAACTCGCTGCCTGCAAACAGCACCCTGACAGCAAGTGCAAGGCTACCACCAGCCCATCTAAACACACATGTAGGAAAAGCTTTTCAAAAGGACAAATCTACCTCCGTTTTTTTTCCTATTAAACTGAAGCACGACCAAAGCCAGATAAAACCGGATCACTGGAGACGTTCAGACACCCAACTTCTACTGAAGTGAATGCTTATTGGCACCCAAACAATTTTTACACACATGGCTTAATCTCATCTGTACAACAATATAAATGCAAATGTGTGTCTGCCTCTCTCTCCTTTTTTTCCCATCCAAAATTACCACTTGTAGTCATTCAGCTCTACTGAAAGAGGAGTGTATCTATACAAACTAAAATTAAAACAAAAATAAATAAGAACAACACAAAAACCCGAACAAAACAACAAGCAAAAGCTGAAGTGTAATGTTAAATGAATGATTCCATCCCTGCTTTAATTTAAGCTACTTCACACACTAAAAATTTATGCTGCTAGCTTTTTCTTGCAGGGCATCAATGAAGAAATATGCTGTATGAGGAAAGAGCAGTGGTGGAAGATTTCACAGCCAAGAATCTGACCTTTACGGGCTTCTTGTTATTTAATTATCTTTGAGATGTGTCCCTAATTTCTCCTTTATTAGAGATGCCTAGAGTCCTGAACAGAAGAATCCTGAAATAATAATTTTGCCTGCCATTAAGGCCTGGGAAACAGGATAATTATGTAAGAATTGTTTTAGACACTCGCAGAGAGGGAAAGGTCACCACAAATAACACCTCGGTTTGAAAGAATAGTCTGACTGCGCATTTCTTGGAAGTGCTGCAGCTCTTCTGCAGGGCAACAAAACCCAGCACTGGGACACACTCCTCCTCTGGGCTCCCTTCAGTGGGAAATGAGACTCTTATCAATTCTGGGGATAGACACACAGGTGAGAAGACTTGGGGCACACTAATAAAGTTATCAGCTGCTGAAGTTTTAAGGGCCGTGTCGCTACCATCTAAAACCATCACCTCTGCTGTACTGAGAATAGCAAACAAAAACCTCTGAACATGGGGATTATAAACTAATGCAAAAGCTTTCACCAGCCCACAGCCCTCCTGCCATTTCCAGATCCATGTCCAGGATACAAGGTATTTTTTATTAAGCTCTATAAAGATTAGTTTTACACTTATGCCTGGATGAGAAAGTAAAATGTCTCCATGCTACTTCACTCGTGGAGAGGGAATCTCCTACAAAGCTCAGAGCTCACTCATTTCCATCTCCCATGGCTGAGCCAGGTTTGACTGTGGTGGAGTTGGCAACCTGCTGTCTTCTTGCCATCCTTCTGCACAGACCAGCTCCCCTCTCACCTGTGGCCAAGTGGAAGACTGGCCATAGAATCATAGAATCATTAAGGTTGGAAAAGACTACTAAGATCATCTAGCCCCACAATCAATCCATCACCACCATGCCCACTTAACCCATGTCCCTCAGTGCCACATCTCCACAGCTCTTGATCCACTCCAGGGACAGTGACTCCACAACTTCCCTGGGCTTGCGGCCTGAAGCTATCTGTGGATAAGCCATGGAATCATAGAATCGTAGAATATCCCCAGTTGGAAAGGACCCACAAGGATCATCAAGTCCAGCTTGATGGGGATGTTGGACTAGATGGCCTTCAAATGTCCCTTCCAACTCAAATGACTCCGTGATTCAATGAAAAGCTAACTGAAGCCAAAGAGCAGGAAAGAAGGCATCGAAAAAGGATGTTGGCAACAAGAGAGTCATCAAAAAAGGCACTGACCATCTGATGGAGCATCTGTCAAGCAAGGGCTCGTAATGGGACACAGAGAGCTGAAGGCAAAAAGCTATTTGCAGAGCATGCAAAGCTCTGCTGTTATGTTGCAGGAGAGAGATCAATAACATCAAAAGTGAAGTTGTGATTTTCCTCCCTGCCAAGGCTCTCATATGTCACTAAATATTTTTTTTCAGTGCAAAGCAAGCAGAAGGAAAGAGTTTTGAGCTGGGGAAGGCACAAGCTATTATCTGACTGTAGAGGGCTACCACAAGGTGCTCTGTGGAACAGGGGATGGGGTGAGGTGACCATGGGATGAGATGACCGTATTCACGCAGCAGATGAGAACAACACTGGTAACTGAGCACCTCCATGAAGCAGCTGGAGTTCCATTAACAGGTAAAGGGTCCTGATTTGGCCAAGGACTTGCTCAATTTTCAGCATGTGACAACTCCTTTGTTGGATATACTCACAGGACATGTTCAGAAGAGGGTGACTGGGACATGACATCCATTATTCCTGAAGATCTGACTGAACGTGAGGGGGTTAAGTAAAGTAACAAGGGAACTAGCTAAGGGAAAGCATAAGCCAGAGCGGATCACACCCCTTGTCTGCACATTCTCCTCAGTATTTACATGAGATCGATTTAGACTTTCCCAGATGTTAGCGAAGCAAGTGTAAATAAAGTGAACGGCTTTGAGACTTCAGTGGATAATACCTGGGAACCCGCCCTGAACTGGGAGTTGACAGAGTTTAAGTCAGCATACACACAGGCAACGAATGTAAGGGAAGCAAACCTGAGTCACCCAGCCTTATCCTTTTCCCTTTGATAACAGCAAGCCAAATACCGAGGTACTTTCAGAGGTGTTCTGGTCCCCTCTCACACAACCCTGTCCTCTCAGGAAAGGACCCAGTCCCAAGCTTGTCTGTGCCCTGTAATTTCTTCCCTCCTTCCTAAGCTCGGTTCTGCTGTGAACCCACAGGTATCCTTCACGTGTGTGAGCTGCATGAGGGCTGTGATATTTTGGGCTATCGCAGGAAGGGAGCTTGCCCTTTGATGTGTATTATAAAGCGCTGTACGTGCTGGCAGCCCATTATAAATAACAGTGCCAACTTGCTTGTGCTTTGATGGGGGAAAGTAAAAGTACTTACAGCAGCTTTCTTACGGACAGTGGAGGGGGCGGGAGGAACAACGCGCCTTACCCTAAACTTAAGCGCTGTCTCCTGCAGAAGATAAAAGCCAGACAAAACCTTGCACCCTACCACGGGTGCTGTACACGTGTTCCTGCTGCTCGTTGGGTGACACGATGGCAAACAGACGCTCACTTCTCAGACAGCTGATGCTGCTTCTCCTTTTGATTTCTCCGCGGCTGCGCGCAGCCAAACCTGAGCTCAGCAGTAACAGCTGCTGGAAGACTTTCTCTCTCCAGCTCTGTAGATGTTTGCAGCCTCCCAGATGTTTCTTACTCCTCCCAAGCAGATTTCGGCCAAATCTCTGTCTCAGAAGTGCTGATTCCAGCTGATTCCTCAGCCCACTATTTTGGTCTGCTTACACCAGATTGTTGGGAATAAATCACCGCCGTCGGGGAGAAGTGAATCCACAAAGCGCTTTGCAGAGAAGTGTTAATATTAGCAATTTCAGAAAGCGCTTCCAATGTCGTTCACAAAAAAAAAAGGTTAATTATCATTGAGAGACTTTGCCTGGCCATTCCTTTATAACACCGCGCATTGTAATTTGGAGGAAAGGGACATAAAAATGTTATTAAAAGCTGACAACTTTTCTAGAATAATCTTATTTCCCTCCACCTGAGTTGCCTGTGTTCTGTAGAAGAATAAGCCGTGGCAGGCATTATATATATACTGTGCTCTCCCCAGGTTCACAAGCAATGGCATGTAACAGGCACACATTTTGACACCACATAACTCTGCAGCGATGACGGCTCCGCATCCTTTTAGAAAACAGGCTCAACTGCCATCTCTCGCCCTTAACATCAGAGCTAGCGTTCCTGAGTGGATTTAGTTACAGCTGTATCAGATTCCAAAATGGTAGGATGGACAGCCTCACCATTTATGAAATTAAATGTGCTATCAAACTGGGAATACACATGCTTTTCTCCATTCTTCTCCGGTTTTCACTAGGAAAATGGAAGGCCCAATCATTCCAGACTAGCACTGCACAGTAATTTTACTTGATGCTGTCAAGCAGAGCCCGCAGTGATTTTACTGGCTCTGAAGGGTTTGGTCTGTTAGAACAGAGCAGGTAAACTTGGAAAATCAGCATCCTTTCTATTCAACATTGCATTGCTGAAGTGAAAGCCGCTGTCCTTGACTCAGGCGAGTCCTTGCTCACAGTGGAGGAATGACTGTATGGTCTGGCTTTATGCACTTATCATTCTGATTTCCATTATCAGTTCTGTGCTTTCTCCTATTATTCATGATTATTAATTAATGCTTAATGCATTTTCCCAGCCGTTCTATCACCCTCGCAGCATCTCTGGGGAAATGTCACTCTCCTCACGGCGAGCAGCTGAAGCGTGAACTTAGGTTGGGTCACAATTAGCACATCCATCAGAGCCCAAGACTTCCAGGCTGCTGGTCCTCTCCTCACATCACCGGATCCTTCTTCCTCCTGCATCCCAGCCATACCTTTCAAACACGCTCCCGCTGCAAGCGCTGAGGCTGCACAATAATAAAGGGAGATTTTTCTACGTGCTCCTGCCACAGAAATCAAATGAAATGGCAGCTTGCCGCTGACAGCCAACACAGCTCTGCAGGCTCCTCACCCCACGCAGATCGAAGGGTTCCCATCAGGTGTGCCTTGATTTATTTGTTTGGCACTGCCACGTTACACCCTGGTTCATAAACACGGTGTCAGGCTGTTGTATCCTCTTTACCTTGGCACCAGCAAAAATCGTAATGCTACCGTACACCAGTATGGATAGACTTAAAACAAGGCAGCTTTGTCTTGGCAGACCTCATGAATACACTAGAAAGGTTCTGAAGCAATATAATGCATTTTCACACAACACCTGCCCTGACTTTTTTTAAACAAGCTGTTGAAATCTAGGTTAAGGAGAAAGCTACTAACCTGTTAAGGATATTAGGTTCATTATAGTAATTTAGGATAATAATTAGGATAATTTAGGTTAGATGTTAGGAGGAAATTCTTTACTCAGAGGGCAGTGAGGCACAGCTGCCCAGAGCTGTGGGTGCCCCATCCCTGGAGGTGCCCGAGGCCAGGCTGGATGGGGCCCTGGGCAGCCTGGGCTGGTGGGGAGCAAGCAGCCCATGGCAGGGGTTTGGACTGGATGGGCTTTAAGGTCCCTTCCAACCGAAGCCATTCTGCGACTCTAAGATTTTTATCACGCTTCTGTAGATGCTGAACAAATCTGGCCAAATTCTACTCAAGAAGCCCCTTCTTTATCTAAGTTTTTTACTTATTTCAAAATGAGTGGGTTTTCCTGTGAGCAGCTTTTCCAGTACACAGCAGCTTTGTGCTGCTATACAGCTGCCAAGCGATTCCCATGTACGGAGCAAGGCTCTCTTTTACTGTATAACAAAAAAAAAAACCCCACACTTCCTTGTGCCGAAAGACAGAATGATTTGAGGGCAACAGGGAATCCATCATGGATTGTTCTGCTTATCACATGGTCACGAAGGTAGGGCAGAGTGTAAACAAAACAATATTGCCTTAAAGACAATCTGACATGCTTCTCACCCACACTGCTCCCCCACTGCTCCAAGACAGGTTAAGGATGTGTTGCCTTTTTTTCCCCTATGTTAGTGCAATGAGGCAGGGAGAGAAGTCTGGCTGGAAGCTCATTTCGTATCGCTTTGAAAACAAACATGTAGTGGCTGTGCTTTAAAAATGTTTTCTTCCGTGAGAGCCTTACTGATTTCCCGCGCTGGGGAAATTCAAACTGGAGAAATTCTTAGAGCAGGAAAAAAAAAATCATGCTCAGAAGGGTATCTGGAGGCTGCTGTGGGCAGAGGGTGGTCAGTATAGGGCTCAGCTCCCAGCACTGCTGCAGCAAAGTAAATCTGCCCAGGGAGGAGGTTTAGTCACTGCCCTGGAGGTGTTCAAGAACCATGGAGATGTGGCACTGAGGGACGTGGTTAGTGGGCATGGTGGGATGGGTTGGGGGTTGGACTTGGGGACCTTAGAAGTCTTACCGAATCTTAATGACTCCATAATTATAATTGAAAGTAAATCTGTACTCCACAGGACAACACTTCGGTTTCCTAAACTCATGTGTAACTGTTTCTGGTGTTGCTTAACTCCGAACAGCAAAAACATGTGAAGTTCCAGCTTTTAAATTTAACACAGCAGCGCTTTCACTTCTCCATTAGGTAAACTTGAGCGTTTAAAGTGAATATTGGGATCTTAATGATGGCTTTAATAAGACCTAAACTTTTAATTAACCTGCCAAGACAAATTACAGCCCATAGCTCTTAGGCAACTATTGCAGACAGCTGAGACTCAACACCAATACTTCTTTGGGGAGAGGGATTAATGGCAGCTTCGGACTGAGTCTGTTTTTTTTAGCAACGAAAAAAAAAAATCCATTAAACAATCACTGTGGCTGGAAGAAAGCTGAGCGCCAGTTTTATGGAGCAATCTTTAAATTACAACCAAACGAATTTGGGGATATGAAAAGGTTCAGCGGGCGAGTCCAACTTAAAATTAAATTCTATTGAGTCAGAAACAGATTCCGCTGTTTATGGAGTGAAGTGAGGACACGTGGTGTGCCCGAGCGCACAGGCAGCCTGCAGTGCAGGCAGCATCCTTCCCACAATGGATAGCAGCTCATCAGGGGACTTATTGCCGGAGCAGCCCAGAAACCTGTTAATCTGTACTTCTTAAGAAATCTGAGCTTTTTTTTCCGTTAGCAAGGAGGATGAGAGATTCCTGGTGTTGTGGTTCCTACGGCCAAGCCGTGCAGTGCTCCTTGCTGGTTTTAACCTCAGCACTCTGCCCGAGCTCCTGCTGCAGTGATTTGGGCAGCGCTTCAAGGCAGGGCTGTCACAAAAAAACTGCTGCACGGTGCCGCTCGGTGCTCTGCAATCGTTTCTCTACCTCTGCTCCAGGAAGAATAAATTAAAAAAAAAAAAGCTAAAAAATAAGATCAAAGGAAAAGTGAAGCAGGGAATTTCAAGCTTGTGATCCAGCTCTGGCACCGGGTGGAATCTCGTTCCGGATATAGTTATTAAAAAGGCATACAAAATACTTACATGCTATTTAGGGCCCAACAGCATTCAGCCAGTTGCTAAACACATCCTCTGCAAACATTCCATCCAAAACCACACAAAGCTACCATGCAATCTGAGTACGTGCGTTAACACCTGGCCTGAAGGCAGACGGTTTGGGAACAGAACAGGAAACGCTTACCAATGGCAGTGGTAAGGAAAGAAACCACTTCCGACTCCTTGCCATCATTGTAGAAGGCCAAATGCCATATGCCTGAATCCAAGTACTGGATAAACCCCGTCTCGTGGCTGGACAAGGGCACAAAGGTTCTGTGTTGCCTCTGAGGTCCTTCCAAGCCTCTCGCCTCCTGGGTCAGCAGGCGTCTTCCATCGAGGAGCTCGACAAAGTCAAACTGAAATACAAGAAGGAGTGATGTCTGGGTGCATTTCCTGCTTCCACGAGCTTTTTTAGGAAGGGGACAGATATATTTTGCATCAAATATGAAAAATATACATATACAGACACACTGTAAACAGTATTTTCTCTGTTAGGGTCTATCCAAGTCAGTAACGTTCCCAGATTACCTGCAAGCAAGCCTTTTGGAAATAGAATCATAGAATCACAGAATCATAGAATCACCAAGCCTGGAAAAGACCTCCAAGATCATCCAGTCCAACTGTCCATCCACCACCAGTATTTCCCCACTAAACCATGTCCCTCAGTATGTAATACATAAATAATGAGTATGTGAATGCATTTCCCCGTAATTACACAGAACAAGAAATAATCTTTATTAAGAATGTGATTTGGGGCACAATGACCCTTCTGACTTGTTCCTTCTGTAGAGACATAGGCAGGGAAAGAGCAGTAATGCCCTGGCACAGGCTGCCCAGGGAGGTGGTGGAGTCAGAGTCCCTGGAGGTGTTCAAGAACCATGGAGATGTGGCACTGAGGGACGCGGTCAGTGCTCATGGTGGGAAGGGCTGATGGCTGGACTTGATGATCTTAGAGATTTTTTCCAACCTTAATGATCCCATGATTCTTTTCTATGATTCTAAAACTGAGGTCCAGAGAATGTGGCCAAATTGCACAGAAAGTATGATGAGAAGCTACTCAGAAGCTTATTTGTCATAAGGGCACGTAGTGATAGGATGAAGGGAAATGGCTTTAAACTGGAAGAGAGTAGATTTAGAGTAGATATTTGGAAGAAGTTCTTTACTGTGAGGGTGGTGAGACACTGGCACAGGTTGCCCAGTGAGGCTGTGGATGCCCCCTCCCTGGAAGCACTCAAGGCCAGGCTGGATAGGGCTTTGAGCAACCTGGTCTACAGGGAGGTGTCTCTGCCTATAACAGGGAGGTTGGAACTAGATGATCTTCAAGGTCCCTTCCAACCCAAACCATTCTATGATTCTATGATTTTCTTTTTGGCTTGATTAATAAGACAAATAAATCACCTAAGCCTAAATGTTTTTAGCAGTTTTCCAGAGCTGCTTTCAGTTATCAAGAGAAAGATGAGTCTAAGTCAGATTTTGTAAGTAAATGCTGGCATACATTTTGCAGAAGTATTTTCCCCAGTGAGCAACGTTTCTTTCCTTGAATCAACATCAGATGTAGTTAAAAAAAATCATATAAAACGAAAAACAGATTAAGTAATGGAAAAAAAGTCCCATTTACGGGATAGCTTTCAGAAATTTTCCTCAAAAGGACTTTTCTCCCCAAGGTAACTTCAGGTGAACAATCGCTTCCATTTTGCCATTAGGATTATAACTACCTTTTGTTCCCTATTTAAGTAACACTGCACTGACTTTCTGCAATAATTGTATTTTGTCTGATGATATATTAATGGGACAAGTCAGGTACAATCCTAGCAGACATCACAGTTATTAAGTGAGCATTATCTAATCTGACTTCTCTCTTGTGGTAGGTGAATAGAGTGTTTTGTGAGCAGAACTCAGCAGCCAGGGCACAGCCTGGCTTCTCTGTTCCCCACCTTCCCTTGCCTTCACCTCACTCGATCAGATAAACTTGTAGTTTTTGGCAGGTGCAAGGAAAACAAAAACCACCACCTGTTTTTGGACCAGCAAATGTTGCTGCACTAAACGTCTGCACGTGTCGGCTGAACGCGGCAACAACATTTAGGCTCCTTATCCCTGTTGACTTTAAACAACACGTGGGTGTATCTGTTGTATTATTACGTTTTCTGATGTGGTCTTCAAAGTCCACCAAGATAATGACTTGTGGAGGCTTTCTCTCTTCTGCAGTTATGGCTAAGTTATTTCCAACACTTTCTTGAGACATAAGCTATGCACGACCTACCTTGCAGATCAAAAGACAGAATTTGTCACGAGGGTATTTCTCATTACTGCATTTTAATTATTCATTTCCTTGAAATAAACAAAGCCTTGCTTTATTTATGTTTTCTTACTCTACTTCAGCATGTAGATCATCAAATTTGGTGCTGCAGAATCTTTTGAGAAAGCAAAAGCCAAAACACCTGGGAAGGGCATTCCTTTTGGCTGCCCATGAAGTCAGCTTTGTCAGAAACGAGAGCTAGACAGATGGATCAGATTTCTGAAAGCATACTAAAGGAACAGGTAACTGCAGACACCCCAGGTATAGTTCATCTCAAAGTGTTGGTACCTCCGTGGCAGTTTGAATTAGTTTTCTAAAACTAATTCAGCAAAGAAATTTGAGACGCTTCTGGAGTGCAGTTTGCCTCATCCTGAAGGTGAAATCCAAGAGACATCCAGTACATGGTGCCCTAAGACACTTATTTCTTGCTTGAGGTGAAAACAACTTACAGGCATCCAGCCACAGTGAGCTGCTGTTGTTACAGCCCAATCCAGGTTATGCTTACCTGGGGCTTCCTGCCAAAAGTAACTTTAATTCTATACATATTTGTAAGATGGTGCTTTGAATGTTGATGACTTCGCAAAGTTACTACGTTACTGGCTGTAAATAGGAATCAAACTGCAAGTGGATTATGCTTTATTACATTTTAATAAATTCAGAGATTTTTAATGCATAATTGGGAGTTATCGAAAGCAAGAAAATTGTAGATAAAATACCATTTTAATCAATTCACGTTGTATAAATGGGAAAAATATCTCCCACAAACTGTGATGGCCAATCCCTAAAATTTACTATTTAAAAATTGGCCTAGGTTGAAAAGAGTTTGAAAAATGATTTGATATATGAAAATTAAATTTAATAGACCACAAGAACATTGTTTAACCTTTATTACAATTTGTTGAGAAGAATTAGAAAAAGTGCCTAAGCTTTTGCCTTCTACAAGCTCTGTTTTTAACACTACAAAAATTTGGAGCTTGCACTTTCATCCTACTTATAAGTGTCTGTGGTTGCTGGCAACCATCAGGAGAAGATAGATGGTCAAAGATGGAGAAAGTCTGCCGAAGAGAATCATAGAAACATAGAATCATTTGAGTTGGAAGGGACCTTTAAAGGCCATCTGATCCAACTCCCCTGCAATGAACAGGGACACCCTCAGCTCCATCAGGTGCTCAGAGCCCATCCAGCCTGAGCTTGGATGTCTCCAGGGATGGGGCATCCACCACCTCTCTGGGCAACCTGTGCCAGTGCCTCACCACACTTATTGTAAAAAACTTCTGCCTTATATGCAGCGCAAAAATCTGGAAAAGTACCTTGTTTTAGCATGGAAAAATACGGCTTTAAACATTTTGCCAAATTCAGGAATATGCGCAAAGGAAACAATTCAAAGATCCCGAGAAAGAATGGGTTATGTAGAGGTGCATGTTACAGAAGATGAAGGATGGATTACTCAAACAGAAGAAATATCTCCTTATCAAGTTCAGAAGAAAAGTTGATTGCCAGTTCACATTTTACTACTGCCAACCCTTTATTACATTCTTCCAAAGAGGAGATTCTCACAGCTGTAAGCACACGTTTTGCCAAAGTCTTGTTTATGAAATTCCTGATAAAATTTGGAAATATGAAACTCATTGGTTAGTTTTATGGGGTGCAGCAGATACTTTGGATTATGCGAAAGAAAAGATGGGATTTGTGTAATATGTATTAACTATGAAAGACCAGTCTCCAATTTCAGCACAGAAAACAGGTTAGCTGTTTAATGACTCCTAAGGCAAATAAGTTACAGTGAGATTAAATGCTAAGATTTAAACTTCATATAAAAATGTACAGAAGGAGAACAACGTTTTAATCACAGCAGATTTTTGAAAATGATATATTTAGGGGAAAGGACCGTTTCAAAACCAAATTAAATATTAACTAGCGATATATCAATATTGTTTTAATATCTGCAGTTTCCTTAAGTTATTTCTTCAGGGTCTGGGGAGCTCTTTCTATTACTGCACCACGACTCCTATTGTTTAAATAAAAAAGTCCCTTTGGCAATTTTTGGTGATGTTTTGGTTCAGATGCCAGTTGTTATTATTTTTTGTATACTTGGCAGCACTCTATATGTGCCTATTCAAAAGGCAGCACTCACAAGGCCTTTGTAGAAGTGCACTGCCTTCCTCGGCATGTAATATTGACAAACGTGTGCTACATCCCACATTTAATGTCTCATTTTCAGCTGAGGATTCAACTGATAGAGAACTGCATTGTTTCAAATGGGAAAGGTCCCGACGCTGAGAAATCACTCAGAACATCCCAGCCGAAATGAGACTAAAGAACAACACGTGGAGATGGTGAAGTTGGTGTGGGCTTCTGAATTGCTAAAATAGAGCTATGGCTGAGTGGGACGTCCCCCTAAATTTAGGCAGTTTGCTTTAAGTTCAGTATACTGCAGTTGAGATTGAGGTGCTACATTTCACAATTGCTATTTAAACAATTGAAACCATTCATGTGGTAAGTCCTGTTCGACAGTAGATATTAATAATCATTACAAACAAAGAAAATCAGAGTTAATACAGAGTTCCAATCTACAACCGTTCTTGTTGTGGCCATGACTTTTTAATTTAAATAATATCAGATATTTAACTTCCAAATGTCTGAATCTCTCCCTAAAGAGAAACTGATCAAAAATGGGCAATAACGGCGCTGTTGTGTCACTGAATTTATGAGCTGCCAATCCTATTGAAATATTTTAATTCTGCAGAAAGGCAGGCAGAGGAAGCATGGATTTATGACACCTTTTTGACATAAATAAGTTGCAGGTGTGTTAATAAGTAGAAAATACCGTACTACCCAGAAAAGTTGCAATAAAAAATCTTTGCTTTCTCAAAAGGAAAAAAAAGGGTATTTCTCTAAATCTTCAGTAGTAGTGTTGGTTGCTGGACTTTCAGTTTAGAATGGATGGCAAGGGTAAGTTACAAAATGACTATAAAACTGGCAATACTTTGATACCTTGCTGATGCAACTGGGAGTATGATGTTTTGCACTGCCAAATAGAGCTATGTCCTAATGCATTAATCAATCTGGTTAAGAGCAGCTTAAAAACTGAGACGGAAAGCAGAGAAGCTAATTGATAAAATCCTTATTTAAGGGGATGGTGCTTCCGAGCATTTTCCAGAAAGTGATTTCTCAACACACTTTTTATCCCGGTGTGTTAAGAAAAGCTACTTTTCGTAGCTTTTAGACTAAAAGTCCTACAGAATAATAGCTGTATCTTGATTCCTGCTTAAATAAGCCCCTGGCTTTCTGTAAAAACTCGATTCTGTTTGGTTATACACCGTTGCTGTGCCCTGGCCAACCTCAGCATAATCTGACAGCCAGCACGCATAATGTGAAGAGCTGGCTCAAGGCATTTCAGCACAGGCGAGGAAAGGAAATCTTGCTCCCATGAGGGTGAGAGACTGAGGTCTTGCAGCTCTAGTCATGAGAGACGAAAGGATGAAAGAGGGGCATGTGGCATGAAAGGTGGGGACAAGAGATGGTTCTTTCCCATGGATGGAGAGGGTAGTGGCTCACGCTGCTAGGAGCAAGCAGCTGATACCCTCAGCTTTTTCTCCCCATTGATATCAATTGCTCTGGCTATGCCCATAGCACATCAGGCTAATGTATGTAAATATCTTGCAAGTGTCACTTGATTATCTTTCTCTGGATATATGACCAGATTTTTACATCATACAAGCATGCAGCAAATCCTCGAGAGAAACAGCTGAAATAAAAACACCATAAAAACATAAATTCTGAGACAAATGTTGCTTGATTGAAATGAGGTCCCATTACCTGCGTATGTGATGGTGGAAGGCCTTTTCTGCCATAGATGCCAACCAGAGCGGCCT
The DNA here is from genome assembly GCF_002078875.1 of Numida meleagris. Taxonomy (NCBI): domain Eukaryota; kingdom Metazoa; phylum Chordata; class Aves; order Galliformes; family Numididae; genus Numida; species Numida meleagris. Next base: position 190,371,348 of record NC_034409.1, on the reverse strand, counting down.
TTCCTAAAGACACATTGAATTTCAGATGCACTGGGTGGTCGATGAACACCTGAGATCTCCAAAAGATACCAGGAGGGATCTTCTGTGTGGCTCGTCTGCCAACATCAATTTCTCCAGAGTCTATAAAACTGTCGTCTGGAAAGAAACTACTGGGCTTTCCTGCCAAAATACAGGAACAAAAATCTTGGATTAGCCTTAGATCCTAGAAGTAATCCAGTCATACTGGTATCTCTGACACTGATCTTGAGAAACAGACTATTAGTGTCCTGAGGTCTTCGCAGTACTGCGTGTTGCCAATCCTTTTGATTATGAGAGGAGAACTGGCAGGGTTATTCTTGGCTTCGGTAACTGTTTTGTTTGAAAACATGAAAATGGGAAGAGCAACCTGGAGAAAAAACGGCCCGTTGTTCAAATCATAACATCAGAGTTTGTGTAATTACATTACGTAAAAATAAATCATCTTACATTGTAACATAAATGAATGTAAGTTCACTGATGGAGAAGTCATCATTACATTAGCAGAGAGAAGTGAAGAAATAGTGAAGTAGACACATGTCACAGAATAGAATGGCAGTGTGGAGAAGAGCAGCATGAATGACGTCTAAATGGGGAAAGAAAAATGTTTCTTTATTAAATTAATGTTTGACAGTGGTAACAACATTTTAAATCTGTTCAACAGTCCAAAAAACAGGACTGAGAAAAGAGATGAAGGAAATCACGCCCTGCACTTGAGTAATATCTACTATGAAACTTGAGAGGTTTTAGTTAAGACTTCAATACGATCTGCTAGTGTGTTATGAATATCCATCTTCCTTTAGGGGCCTGGGATGGCAATCAGCAGGTGTTGTAACGTGAGGGAGACAGCAGGGAGCTCAGCATCCCTGGAAAACAGCTGAGAAACTCCAGGTTAGACATCCATGCACTGACAGTTCTCAAAATTGGTGGCTGCTTTGAAAATTTCTCAATGCAAAGAAAGCCCAGGGAAAGGGGGTAGGATGCAAAATAAAATCCCAGAGCACTGTCTGTTAGCTCTTTGCTATAACCAGTGGCCGCATGGCTTCACAGAAAAAACGATGAAGGCAACTGCCTAGCAAAGAGCCTTTATTTAAGGGCACTTAAAGAAAGATTTTGGTTTGGTAAGGAGAGCACTGTCAAGGACTAATCATTAATTTTATAAATCCAAATCAATCGATTATCTCGTCTTGGTGCCATTACAGCTTGCTGCTCTGTGCTTCACAGATCAAGCAATTCTAACAAAACGAGAACAAAACCTTCAGGAACACATATTATTTTGTAGAAAAATCATTCTGTGAGAATTTTGGGGAAACAAGAAATATGAAATTAAAATATCTTCTATTCATCACAAACTCTTGTGGAATAGTCTTAGAACTTGTTGCCCCATTCAAAAGGTAGAACAACCCCTCATTTTATTGTTTCAAATCAGAATAATTCCTTTAAACATCAAATTTCTCTGCATACCATCCTGCTATAAACTCAATGGGAGAGACAGAGGCAAACTGCTAGCTGTCTCTCTAAAATCCATACCTGAATTATCTGCATGTTGACAGTTAACAAAAGAAGCATCTGAAGACATTTCTTTGTAGAAAGGAGATATTTTCATTTTCGTATTAAAGTTTTTATCAGAATTTTGGGTCCAAATAAGACTAATCTTTGGTTATTGCACTAAAGTTAGAAACTGCTTAAGTACATTGGGAACTGATGCCATTTTTCATTTCTGGGCTATCTCGTGGATATAGTTTTATGCATAACAGCATAGTCTAGAAAGCAAAGGGTTTACACTTACTCATAGTAAAAAAGCTACTGGTTATTTTATAGATCCTCATTTATCACTGTTCATCACATTCAAATAAAAACAAGCTGGAAATCTGCAGACTTTTTATCCTTTTCTAATCAAAATTTATATTAATAGAGACAATCAGAAGCAGCTTAGGTAGACGGCCGTTCTTACAGACTCATTTGTGCTGGTAGTGTGCAGCTTCACAATGAACATCAACTAGCTCGATTCTGAAGGGGATTACTTTATGAACTGGACTGTAAATAATTATTTGATAGACTAAAAATTACTTCTACCCCAGTCAGGATTCAAGCAAACAGCTCTGATGTCTTTGTGCAACGTTTCTTGTTTAATTGTTGTAAGACGAAAAGATTCAGGATTCTATTAAAAAGCAGCCAAAGACATCACGTGTTGGGTTTCAAATGGTAGATATTTTTCTGATTACTACCAACATGCTTTATAGATTCACAGAAATTCAGGTGAAAATCTACAGTATTTGATGTGTGGTCTGACTGTTCATGAATAAAGATGGCACACCGGAGTGAATCCGGGAAGGTGAGAATTTAATATGTTACATGTTGCTGTGCTAGAGGGAGCCTGGAGAGAAGTAGCACAGTGTGTATTCTGCCTGTACAGAAAGCAACACTTGCACAAGCAAGAAAAATGCTTCTGAGATTGGAAGACAAGTTCACAGAAATAATTGTTTGCACACATGATTACAAAGGTTATGTCTCCTGTTGGCGGACACTTCTATGTCTCAAATGTGATGGGCACCGAGCCGCCATGTCTTGCTCCATGGGTTCACATCTCCCCACAACTCTCTTCACGAGGCTCAAGTCAGCCCTTGTCTTGCCAGCCTCAGCCTACAGTGGGATCAGGCCCGACGGATTGGATTCTCCATAAAGAAAGTACAATAAGAAAGCAATTTTAGCTTCTAATCAGAAATTAAGTTTTAATCAGAATATTTGACTGCTTAAAATTAACTTCAGGTCTGAATTCTTAATTGGGCTGTCAATTACTTTGCTCTTCCCATGCATTACCTTGAACTTTTTAGTTGCCGTGGCAACAATTCCTAATTTATTTGGTTATCAAAATGAACCATTTCATTTCGGCCCCTGCTGAATCTGCTGGAATTTTTGATAGCAAGGCACCCCGACTCATCAAAACACTTAAGAATACACTTATACTCCTCTGCCTTCAATCACAGTTAATTACACGCTTAAAGGTAAGCATGTGATTAAGTGCTTTGCTAAACAGGGTTGGGCTTAAACACCCGTAAATGGTGTGCTGGAGCACAGCCACTGATGGGAATTGGCAAGACGTTGGTAATGATTCATTCAGATCAGCGATAAGATTGACTGTTCCAAGCTATTTCAGCGTGATCAAGAGAACTTTCAAACACGTTTTAATCCATTCTGTAAATAAATTTCAATCGCATACATTCTGAATTAGAGTAGCAGCCATGCTGCACTGCTAGTCCAGAATTAGTTGCGTAGTCACTTGTTGGGGAAAGAGCTGTTTTATGGCTGGTTGTGATTAGTCCTGCAAAAAAGATCTTGTCCTGATGCGTTCATTCAGTCAGGAGAAGACTCTCTCTTCTAAGCCTATGGCTTCCCAAACACCTGTATGAAGCACTGACTTGAGGGCTCTCCTAATGACAATCCTAGGGGATTTTCCAGATTTCTCTTTTAGCAGAGGTTTTTCAGCAACAGTCAAAAACTTTTGCTGATGTCGCTAAGCATGGCGGAAAAAGAAATCAAGTGGAAGTCCTTGATTTGGCCAGTAGTTTTTGATACTTCCATTTCTTTTCATTTTGACTTTTAAAAGGAAATAAACAGATCAAAACTACACGTTTCAGAAACGAAACACATGGCAAGCTAAAGGATCTGTCTTGAAGTATTTTTGAATACAACATATGAGGTCTGCAGCTTGCAGTACTGTCTGGTAAGGTTTGCTGAGAATAACTTGCTTAGTTGATTTTTTCCTTGTAGAACATTGTTGTCAGCCATCAGTTGTTAGTAAATACACTTCTAAGGAACACACATAATTATGGCCCTTATTTGGACTGATAAAGGCAGATAAGCTCTTACAGAACAATAAAAAAACCCATCCTACAATTAATTTGAATTAAACAGATAAACATAGGCTCCCTGCCAAATTCCAGGGAACTCTGGAAACTTTTGGATTCAATTGGTTGCTGGAACAGCAGCATACTTCTTGTCTCTTACCCACAAACCTTCAGCCCCCAACTAAATACCAAAAAAAGCCAATGACTTCAATTTTGCTGGAATCTGTCGGCCCTGTACGAAGAAACTTGACACACAAACAGAACAGTGTTCTGGAAATTTGAATCACAAAACAGCTTTCTGAAGCTCTGAATTCCTCATTTCTCCTATTAAGCCTTGGGAGGGATAAAACACCTGTCCCTTGCAGAGCTTATGGGTACTTTTGGCAGTGCTCCTCCTATAGAGAGCACAGTAAGATCTAAAGCTACTAGATAATGCACTGCTGAATTGATAAACCATTAGTTTCTTCTAGTTTCAGTTAAAATTGCAAGCCGACACCATGATGATGCTTTGAGGAGAACAGACCTTTTATCTGGACACCTTTGTAAAGAGAAATCCAACCATGGAATACCAATACTCGCTGTGCAATCTACCTGATTCTACGTAGATTCTTTGAAAACATTTAGTTTAGTAGCTTCCTGGAAACAGTTAGTAAAGGGAATGAGAAGGCAAAACCAAGTATTTTTGTTCATTAAACAATCAAGGACTCTAATTTTCAAGTCTTTTCTTCCCCTTGAAAATAGCCATTTGAGACAGAGTTTTCCCAATGGACTTCTGTACCCAGTGAGATAAGGTACAGATAGTTCCACCTTGAGAATACCTTGGAAGCATGATGAAGATTGCACACACTTTTATCACATGAGTGAATATCAGAAAGGTATGAAACTTAGAAACATATGGAAACAAGACTGACGACTACTAGTTCTAGATGTGAAAGACTGGAAAAAGCACCTGACAATGGCAGTACTGAAGGTAATGGAACATGAGATTGGATGGCTGGAGTTCAGAGGCAGACAGACGACTGACAACATGGACACACACCAACCATACCTTCACTGGTTCCTTTGCCTTTCCTGTCAGGTAACTCTAACCCTGTGCCCCCCGAAGGATATAAGGAGACGTCCGTTGGCATTGGCCAACTGCTGGCTGTGTCTTCCGTGATTTCATACATCTGCCCTTCCATCGGCTGCAGGTGCCAGTTTAGGCCAAACAGGTGCATGGCTGTGGTGAGCAATGAGAGAAGTCATCTTTTTCTGTCTGGGAGTCTTGCAGAACTACAGGGGCACTTTCTAAACCCTCACTCCACCACCTCGTTAGTGGTCATAGTTTTAGGAGCAAAATGGGATTCCTGGGGTTAGGCAGCCCATACTGGTTCTACCAGACCGATTTCATGGGTGCTTCCTCCCATCTAAGCCAGTTTTGGAGCACCTCTATCATTCCAGTAGAACCACTCCCAACCTGTGGCCTATGTGAAGGAATGATCAGGTGCCATGTTTCAGAAAACTCCCAAGGCTGGGTGACAATGCAGTGAACACAAAGATACAAGGAGTATTACTCGTCATCATAACAATAAATCCTAGAAAATGACTCATTAGTTTGCTTTGCTGTAGTTGAGGCATATTATATAGGTTCATTGCTTTTTTTGAACCCATCAATTCAACACACAAGCTTTTACAGATATCTCTGACAGTTTTTCCTGAATAAGACCAAGTAAAAATCAAAGCAATTTTAGATCAGTCTTGCCCTCATCCCTTTGTGCTCAGCACTAGGAATGCGACAGACTGTGATCGAGCACTTCTTGGCCCAATTCAGCTGCTCCTACTCGGCTCAAAGATCCTCAAGGTTTGAAAACAAGAAGCGCCGTTCAGATTTGTGTGATACCAAGACATAGCGCTCTGTAGGTTTCTGGGCCATGCAAAGTCATCCAGTGCAAACATGAATCTGTTTTAAGGTTTTACATGAAGACAAGTGAAGTTAAAGAACAAGACAAAATACTTCAAAAACAAATACATGCATGAGGAGTATGGAAAATCGTATGCTTACACAATTTATACTTGCCCCTTGAAAATATAAAGCAAAACAACGTGGCTTCCCATATCAGTTCTTCCTTTCCCAGCATAAACATTTCATATTCAATCAGTATCCAGTTTAGCTTCAGGCTCTCTACAGCTAAATGATCTGGTATTCTCTACACTTGAAATGACATTTCTTTTTTAAGGGAGTGCCTTGATATTTTACACTATAATTTCTCCACGAAACTGTTCAATGGCACTAACATCGCAGACGTTTAACATAAACAAAAAGAGTCAAAAAAAGTAAAATAGTGGAGTATTTCCATTGCATATAGTTCTCATTTTATACCTAAAGATATATCTCAGCTTGGCAAATGCTGTCAGGGACAAGTGGTTAGTTTATTTAAACCTGTGTATCAGGAACAGTCGTTTCAAGAAGATTGAAAAGTAATCTGAGAAGTTCTCCAAAAACAACATGTTTAGGCAATTTAGCAAAATCAGTGACTTTTTCCACTTCAGTTTCAATTAGGTCATCTATCATTTACTAACACAAGTAAACTTGTCTTTGCACTAATACAGCATCACAAAAACAATGAGAGCAAAACTCTCATTTTACCATATAAACAGGGGCTGATTGTTAACAAAGTCTAGATCATTAAGAAAGAAAATACTCTCCTAAAACCCCCAGGCAGCAAGGAAAGTCTCCCAGGGATCTCCTCACAACTGAAGCATTCTTGTATAAGTACACATACCAAGAAGGAATGCTATCAACACAACTGGTAATCCAACCAGGACACTTCAGGCAGAGTGGCCAGTATTTTGATTTGAAGGCAGAGTATTTGGCAGAGCCACTGTGCAAGGGAAGACAGGAAATCAGACTGGGAGGAAGGAATTTGCAACAAGCATTTGGCATTGCTATGTTTGCATGGTATCACTGTGCTTATATGGCCCTCATCCTCATCAGGGTGCCTGGAGACTTCCCAGCTATTAACCCCATAAAATAACATCAGGTAGGAATCTGTTATTTCTACTTCTTGGAAAGAAAAAGGAGAAGTATGGTGGATAAGGGGGCTGACTCAGTTCACTTGTTCCGGCATCAGAATGAAGCTGTGTGTTAATTTGCTTCACTTACTCTGTGTTCCCAGGTTCACAAGCCCTAACAGGCATTTCATTCACACCTCCTCCAGAGGTTTCTCTGCAAGCTCAGTCCTAGATGTTGCTCAACAATGCTGTCCAGACTGGACCCCTCCATGGACCAGATGTGTGACCCAGATGCCGTTCTGGAGCCAATGTGGTCCAAGTGCATGTGAGATACCATGTTTAACCACTCCTGTTCACTGGCCTGTTCACTCCTCCAGACTCAGACAGTACTAGACAGCAAGCAGTCCAGATGCCTCTGCTGGCCTTAAGTGCTTAATTCCAACTCCGTCTACCAAATATCTGCATCCCACAAAGACTTGTATGAGCTTATACAAAACATCACTAGCTCAGGCATGAATTTAGCAATCAGTTTTTCACTAGACCATTTGAATTGCTCTGTGCTTCAGTTATCACAGGGTAAGTCCCCTCCTCTCCTGCAAGAAAATGAAGCCGGAGAAGTCAGCATAGTTTGGTGCGCACTGGGAAGGCTATGAGCATTTCTTCCAGCATTTAAATATGCCTAAGAGGAAAGGACAAAATAAGGACAAAATCTTGCTTCAGTCAAAGGACAGATCAGGTAGTTTGGAAGTGCTATGACTCTCCTCTAATTACCAACTTCTTAAGCAAGTGAATCATGGCTCTTTGTCACCACTCATTCCTAAATGTTTGCAAAGTATCTTACAATGTCCCAGCCTAGAAAATATGACGAAGCTACACATAACATAGATGCTGTGTGTGTTACTACACACAGATAAAACTATCTATGATATCATACAGGAACACGTTAATAGGACAACTTTTGTCTTTGGTCAATAGATTTTGTCTGATGCAAAAAGCTTCTTGTGTACATCGATCCCAAGTCTGCATCTAGTGCCCTGCTGAGGATTTCTAATTCAATTCCGCCAAGTACAATATAGAAACCTATAAATATTCACACCCATAGGACAGACATCACACAATTTCTGCTGCAGGTAAGTAATAACAACAAAAGCCTTTCTGAAACCAAACCAGAAGTCTGATTTGCTTTGGAAACACACTCTGGTACCATGTATGCTTCTTGGAAATCAGCTGGCTAAGTGTTTATCATTGCTTTCTTTCAAATACCAACAATATCTGCTTTGCAAGTTGATGGAAAATTCAGTCTTCTCCTTGCTCCCTCGGAGTGCCATAGTCATGCTAAAAAGTCAAGCAGAACCAGCAGTGGATGTTTAGGTCTAAAACTCAGTGGGATGTGTAAAGCTGTTGATTCACACAGTTGTTTAAAGGTTCTAGGACAGCACAAATCGACGTTGTTCTGTGTTAAATTCATGCCGAGTTCTTTTGTGTGGGAAAAAAAAAAAAACGAGAAGAAAGATCGTAATCAGGGAAAAACCCTGGAATGATGGAGGAGAGACACAGTCACATACTTTGAAGTGCTAATGCTTCTAAAAGCAAAGTAGAGCTGTAAAAATAGTTTGAGATTCCTGATATTCTCACTCTCTGGGTCAATTGAACCCACTGCTGACATTTTGTCTTTGGCTTTTTTTCCCCTTTGCTCAGCTAGATATAAGACGTGGCTCCCAAAGAGCAAGTGCCTTCCTAAAAGCCCCCATGTCCTTCTCCCCAACATGATGCTCAGCAGATAAGCAGATATCGAAGGCTCCCCACGTATTAAAAGAGCAGACTGCAATTAACAACCATTAAAGTGTACCCTTTTGTAAAATACCATGTAGCTTTCACTGCCTGGGAAGCCTCCCGACATGCTCTTTGCAGAAACCTTGGTTACATTTCCCATGGTTAATAAAACTCTTTTGTCTGCCTTCCCTTGAAATGGAAACAATACTTAGGAGAAACCCTGCATGCATGCTCCCTGGGCCGTTTCAGCACCAACAACTTGTGGTAAAGTCATCTGGGACATCTGGCCCATTATGCTTGTGTTTTGACATCACATCTTTGACTTGCACATTTTGAACGACAGCGAAGCGCGAGCAAAAAGTGCCCTGAAACTTGCTGATCGGGTAACAGCGTGCTCTGTGGCAGAATGAACAACCTTATCCTCTGCTCTGAGGCATCTCTGGTTGCCTTCTTGGGGGCGGGGGGGAAAGAAGAGATGCAAACCTCACAGTGCTTGCAGGGTCTGACTACCCTGCCGAGTTCAGCATTTCAGTGTGCAGTGGCTATTCATTTGCTGGACTCAGATTCACTTGAGCAAAGCAGATTTACAAACAGCTTGAGCAGCAGCCGAGCTATTTAACCACCCAAATAAATCAAAGTTCATATTGGTTTCACCAGGTATTCAGGATCATGATTCTTTAGGTTTTAACACATTATTTCTTTCTGTATTGCGTTACTCCTACTCCACAGCTGTTTATGGAGACCGTAAGCAACATTAGCTGATGCTGTTAAGCCAAATAAAGAGGAACATCCTTTCAAAACTTGCCTCCAAGAAACCCAGGCTTTTGGGTATCTCTCTATTATCGCCGCTTGCTTACGACACAGCGGAACACTGCGGTCAAAACATCTTACTCAGCGGAGTGGAGGACAAAGAAACTGGGATAGCATTTAGGATGAAAAAGGACAAACAAAGATAATAATTCACATGGTCAACAAAATGGACACCTCTTGGGACAGGTTGATGGAGCGAAGGAGTAAGCAGAGAGAGGCGGATGATTGTGATAGATCACAGGGGGAAGAAAAGACAAGACATGCTTACTGAAGCATATGAGACCCCCAGAAACCACACCAGTCAGCAAAAAAAATTGAAAAACACACTGCTGGCCCTTTATTAGCTTGTTGCTTTGCCCAAAGCAGCAAGCTAAGTGTAATAAAGAACCGAACCAATCAATTACGATGTTTGAAATTAAGGCTGTGGCTGAAGCCACCGGCTGCTTCTATGGTGTTGTTAAATCCATTCTCACAGTGGCTCCGCTGCTGCCTTCTCTGCTGCCCTCTCAGAGCTCTCTGCTGAAGGTGCTGATGCTGGCTGAGCGATTCCTCACCTGGGCAGTGCTCCTAGAGAAGCTAATGAATGGAGAAAGTAGCAGTTGCTTTACGATCTTGCCCCGAATGCTAGAAAAACAAGTTTCTCAGACTAGAGAGCACACCAAGGAGTGAGCCAGCAGCAGCACGAGCATGGCGCACAGCCTGGATGGAGAGCATCCAAACAGGACAGAAACTTTCAGGCTTGTAATTTGTGAAGTTTAGCAAGTCTCTTAGCACCATATTTTGAAGCTCTGCATATTCAAGGGTGGAAGTGCATTGTGCATAAAGAAGCCAAGGAAGCACATAAAATAGGAAAAAGCAGCGCGAGAAGGGCGAGAGGAGAGGCACCGATGCCTTAGTAGAGGTGAATGAAAATGGGAAAGAAAGAGGAAGGAGGAGAGAAAAATGCAGAAGGAAAGAAACCAAGAAAAGGGAAGGTGAGGGGAGAGCAAAGGAAAGATGGGAAGGGAACAACCAAACTAGCCTGAGCTCCGTCAGTGGTTGAGAAGACTTTGTAAGTGGTTTGTTTCTTTGCTCTCCCGTCTTTCTGTGGAATCAAGCATACGATACGTGGTGGTTACACGATCCTCTTTAACCTTCAGCTTTGACAGTCAGCCTTATAATAACAGACTTTCTCCAATGAGACCTGAGTTTTGCTTTTTATCCTAATTGAAAAAAAAAAAACCCACAAATTCCACCACTGAATTACTCAGGGCTAATTTTGACTCAAGTAAATGGATTGCTTTCACTCCTATCTCTGGAATAAACTTGACTGTAATTATCTGGATAACTGTGTCTCTCTACACTGAAATTATATGATTTCTGTAGAAGTGGGAGAATTGGCTGTTGCAGAATTAATCATATTTTTGTGACATTCAGTGTTATGAAAAGGAGCCTTTCAGCATGAAATAATCACTGGTTTGTCAATCTTCAATAAATCACGGAAGCAGCGCGCGCGATTTAGGAGAACGGAGACAGTAAAACAAACAGCGGGGAAAGAAATCAAGCAGTTTGCTTTCCCTCTTTACACCGCTGTTCCACTTCAGTGCTGGACAATGTTTCTGTGCCAACACAGCAAGCGTCGGTATCAAAGCGGCTGCTGTGGCCCTGCTGGTGCCAGAGGAAGGCAACAGATGCAGTGCACTGAACCTGCTCTCATGGTTTGTGGGGGGCAAGACCTGGACCACAAAGACCCACACGTGCAGGATCTTCTGGTGCAACTTAAGGTGCAACTTACGGCCAGTACCTCTCGTCCTATCGCTGTTGCCTGTGAGCAGAGTCCAGTCCTCACCCTGCCAGAAGCTCCTTTCAGGCAGTTGTAGAGAGCAGTAAGCTCTCCCTTGAGCCTCCTCTTCTCCAGACTGAAACATCCCAGTTCCCTCAGCCGCTCGCCATCAGAACTGAAGACATCTGAAATTATTTCCTATGGGTAAATCCTTCCTTTCGTGGCTTAACGCACTTACTTGAGGGATGGAAAACCTGACTTCAGAAATCATCCTCTGCCCAAATGGATGTGAACTTGCACACCAGGACAGGACTGCAGCCACGTGGGAACGGAGAATTCAGCTGAATTGAGGCTCCTGGGCAGCTAGAAATGCTAAATTAATAGGCCTAAAAGAAACAGAGCCCAAAGAACAGATTGAATACGCGTTGTTTAAGTGAAAAATCTCAGCTTGTGGCTGGGAGGTCCCATGGCTTTGCTTCCTGGCCTGTAGGTTTATTTGTCACAGGACAATCAGTTAGAAAAATAAAACAAAAAGACACAAAGAGGGACATTTAGGGTAATGCCCTTTATTGTAAGCTCCCCAGCTGGTCCCCTTTCTGATTGCTCAGTGATCCAGCTTCAAGGAGAAAAAAAGGGTTCATATGCCTTCTTCGTAGGCTGGGCGTAAAGGCACTGCTAGGCAAGGCTGCAAATTCTTCCTGCTGAGCAATAGAGAGCCCTTATCTGCCTTGTCCCTGGGTGAAAGGTAAGGACGAAGGATTTAGATGCTAAAAGAGATAATTTTGACGTTGTGGTTTTTTTTTCCTTTTGCACCCTAAATGTCCTGCAGTAAGAGGCAGGTGTTTTTACAGCCACCTCCTTGTAGACAGATGCTATGGGATACTTCCACCAATCATCCCAGTGTTGCTTGGCCATTCCTTTGCACCCAAAGAGATCTCAAGCAATGCAAGCCCCAGACACAGTTTGTTCAGAGATAACCTGGGTTTCCTCCTTCCACCAGCCAGAATCACCATGTGCAAGGAAGGAATTCAAACGATCCAAAGCTTCCTACCTCTTAAAATTTTGCCACCAGAGTGGGAAGTGCCTCTCAGGAGAACAAAGCATTTTAATCGTCTTCAACCCTGGCTGCAAATGCATGCACTTGCTTTGAGTTGACACACACCAGCGACTCTAGGACCCCCTCCTCACTGAAGAGCAGTATCAAAGATTTCCAAGACAGAAGCAGATGGTCTACCAAATTGTATTAGATCCTTCTTAGGAGAACACTTTATATTTTAATTTAGCTCTCCATTGCTCTTAATAGGGAAGAAAAAAAAAAAGCTTCCAGCTGAAGCATCGCGTTTCTTTGCAACCTTCAAGGAATTGACTGGAAAGACGTGTTATAAAACGAAGCAGTTAAACTCAATGTTTGTTCAATGCAAAGAGTCAGCACTTCCTATTCAGCGTCTCCCTAATTACCCCTGGGGATCAAAGACTTTCAAGTGATTGCCTGTCCATTCAAACCGCTAATAGATGATCACTGGCCCCTCCAGTGCTATGGGAGATTGCTGGACGTTTCCCATTTTCTACAGGGAAGAAAACTGTCATTTTAAATGCTTAGCATACTTTTGGGATGATTTTTTAAAGTGTCAACCTATGAAAAAAAAGAAGAATGACACAAAGGTGTTGTGGCTTAACCAAGGAGCTGTCTGCTTAAATACAATCCGCAATTTCCTTCACCATTGTGAAAGCAGAATAGGAAGTTGAAAGATGGATCTCAGCAACATTTTGCTGCTGCTAGGCAGCTTACAGAACGAAAGCAGCTTATTTCAGCCCCCACAGCTCTAGTAAATTTGGTGTTACACACGCTCAGCCCTTTCTCACTAAAATAATATTTTCCCTTCTAGATACCCTTTCTGGCAGAGACCGTATTACTATAAATATTACTGAGATATTTCTTCACTATCAAAGTCAATTATAAGATGGTCCCACTGTACCTCTAAATGGAGTTTTAATTTGTGCATATAATATTAGAAAATAATAGTTTTCCCATTGGGGTACTCACTTCAATTAGAGAAATGAGGACAGGCAGCCCTACCAGAGGGCCTGCTACCTTGCTCTGCAATTACTAAAATTCTGGGCTAGTCTGTTGTGGACAGTATAATTTTACAAACAACATTTCATTACACACCTATAAGCCGTGAGATGCTAATTAAAAAGGGTATAATTTACATAGGTAAATCAGCAACCTCTCGCTTGCTTCTTTTTCCTTATTATGTCTACCAGACACCGTGAGAAAACCCACTCTCCCACATTAATAGAATAGGGTGCTTAACGTCTAAAAGACACAGTTCGTTGTTCCAAAGTCACTAAAATTCCCTGTTTTCTTCACCTCAGCAAAGCATAGGTAGGATCAGAGTTTAGATCTAGGATCTGGATCTAAGGGTGGTGAGGCCAAGGCACAGGCTGCCTAGAGAAGATGTGGGTGCCCCATCCCTGGAGGTGCCCAAGGCCAGGCTGGATGGGGCCCTGGGCAGCCTGAGCTGGTGGGGGGAAACCAGCCCACGGCAGGGGTTGGAACTGGGTGAGCTTTAAGGTTTCCTCCAACACAACAATTCTGTGATATCCATGATTCTATGATGTTATGATTCTATGATTCTATGATCTTGATTTACAGGCTAGGATCATTAGGGTTCAGAAAGACCTCTAAGACCATCTAGTCCAAATGAGGAGTGATGGCTTGTCTGCTTGCCCACCCTTCTGAACACGCACCATTTTATCATAAGGACGAGTTGGAGAGTGCTGCTTATGGTTTAATCCTAAAATCAGCTGAAAACTGCAGTAGTGTTATTCATCACCGTGCAGGCTGAAATAGCACTAGAGCCCCACCTGGGTTGTGCTAGTTGCTGTAATAAAAATGAACAAAATGACAATCTCAGAATCCCTTGAATCCCAAAGCACAGGTTTAACGTAAGCTGTACTTAGCTTGAGTGAATCTAGTGACTTCAAGCGCGTGATGGAGGTGCTTTAAATTAAGCACAAAATTATACATTTTGCAGATCAGGAGCAGAATGCTTGCGAGCATCATCAAAACTGAGCCCTAAAGCAGAATCCTATCGACTTGGTGACTTTGGGGAGAGAATCCCAAAAGATTAATCTGCACAGGAGCATCTTACTGCTTTCACTGCTTCGGACATGACAAGTAAATGGGTCTGTTTAAAGCAGGCTAAGAATCTTTTGTTTTCTTATTTTCTTTTCATGAATTTGAAAATGAAGCAGATTGCCCCAACAGTTCATAAGGAGAGGGAAAATCTGTTGTTTTTCTTTTTTCCTTTTTTCTTTTTTCTTTTTTTTTTTTTTGCCTGTACATAAGCTCAGCAAATGGATGCAAATGTACAGTCTGACAATGCTGATAAAGTGGATGACACAGCGCAATCAGTGACACGGGGGATTTTTGACTGTCCAGGCACCATGGGCTAAACCCAGCACAGTGCTTTCTGGTACCATAAATCCCAGTGAATGGCTCACATCAGTGTGGAAAGCTCCCTCCGTAACGAAACTTAACCCGATGATTTGTTCCCTTGGACTTAGGACTGATTCCAGCACATAGATTAAAGCAAGTGCTTGCAAGTGCAACCCACAGCGCGCTCTCAAAAGGCCCACAGCCATCTTTATATTTAATTACACCTAAAAAAAAAAAGCGTTTGCAAAAGAAACTCAAAGTTCGCCAAGTCAAGCACTCCAAAGTGAGCAAAGAACAGAATTAAGATTTCAGATCAGCCCCTGTATGCATATGTACTCTGTAATAGCCTTTAATTCCCCCATCACAGGCTGTTTTTTTTCCACTGGTCCAATGCTGAGCAGAACAATTGCAAAGAGATTGCCACTCAACCCTGGCAACTCCGGCACTGTAGCACGTTCAATTGCTTTCTAGGGATGCCATATGTGCTGCCTGGTTGGTAGCAATAGGAGGGGGTTGGAAAGGGAAGGAACGCACTCAGTGCAGACAATTTTGCTATAGTACTCTAAATAGGTCCCTACTGAGCATGTCCGAACTTAGATTTTCAAGTTTTAAGGCTGCCAGCTCTGTGTGGATGAGGGATATCACAAAGCACACACTATTGTCTGTTGTATTTAATAGAAAAAGGTGTCACCATTCCCTGGTACCTGCAATAGAGATATAAAATAGCAGCAGATCCAAAGGCAATGTTTTGCTTAAGAGATCCAGAACCTCTCTTCCACAAGTCTGTTTAGGGTATGTTCACTTGTAATCACTCAAGCCATACTAATTCCATCTCATCATGGCTCAGAGGCACAGCATGCTGCTTTGATCCTTCTTCCCCAAAGACTACATAAATGCTACTGAATTAAACAATACAAAGACCTGTTCCCGAACACTGAAACTCGACAGTCCATACCATGGGTTTGGTTTTTGCCAGCTAGGACTCCTGTGCACAAGTTCTCAGGTGTTGTCTGACCATGGCCAAAACCATGATAGAGTCCCTTCTACCAGAGATCATTCTCTACAGATGGCTCAAGTACAGAAATGGGTCCAGGCTGGACAAGCTGGATGCCCAGAAACATTTGTTTCACAACCTGGAGTAGCCCACGTTCCAGCAGGGCTGGAGAAGGTACACTAATATGAACAAACTGTTACTGATCACTGGGATTAACACCATTTGGAATATCATTATGTTTTGATTGTGAGGGTTTCTTCCACCAACAGTCCAAGGAAGACCATTTGATGCTTGATTTCATTATAATTTCCGCCATTACTAAAAGAGATTCTGCTCCGCTGATTGCCAAATTAGAGCTTCTTCTTAAATACTTAGCGTAAGCATAGCCATCATCACGCTAACTGCCTTGTTCTGCTTTGCTTTTTAAAGAGTCTCTTTACATAATGAAGTGATGCTTACAGTTGTACCAAGCAAGCAAGGTGTGATGCTGCTGCTGCGCTTCGTGCTGTTGTATTTGAAAACAGTTAACATATGCTGTTCTCATCATCTTCCCAGGCACAAGCTTCTGCCTGCAATAAGGACAGGCTTGGAACTGAAGGTATGATAAAATCAAATAAAGAGGAAGGCAGGAAAGGATGGGGATGGTGAGAGAGTTTATTAGATTTTCATTTAAACACAGAGATTCAGCAACCTCTACCTACCTATTTATTGAGCATCAGATTCTGATATCTCAAAGTAAACTGCATAAGTGGTCCTTTCAGAGCTTTTAAGCTTCAGCATAAGCAGTGGTGTTGAAATCTTGTCACAGAGGGAGAGAGTGGGTTGGACATTTCTATTTTTCACAGGTCATCTAGCACGTTACCTAGACTGTGTACTTAACAACACCACTTCACTTAGCAGTGTAAAGATGTGTACCTAACACATATCTCACCTTTAACTACAGGTGCAAACAAACCTTAGAGAATGCATCACTGCACGTATCTGATAGAAATGTATGACCTGGCTGCAAATGAGGCTTTGAAGATGTCTTCTAATTTAGGCTAGAAAAAGAACAGGAGATAAACCTTTAGCTATAACTAAGGAGTGTTTTTCACTGTCACTGACACCTCTGAGCTTCCCCTTACGACTGCTTGCCCACACAAATGTATGGTATTTAAAGACACTGAAAGAAGTGCATTGCTTGAAACATTTCTTTCTTTCTCCCTCCACTTAACTGCAATTAAATTATGTTATTTCACACTAATTAGTATGAAATAAAAACACGGACTCGAGGAGAACTCGAGTAGATATTTAGATCTGTAAAATTGATCTCTTTTCAGTGTCTGCGTGCAAAGGTCAATCTAAGCCATGAAATGGAGATTATAGCAGCACATCTGTGCCACTGTCATAAAGGCAAGGTCAGCACTTTTGGCTCAGCATGCTGTTATTTTCTTTTCTGGGGGCTTATAGCATCTATAAAAACTCACTAAAAGCAACTGATAAAAGCTTATAAAAGCTGAGAGCCCATATCTTTCCATTTACTGAAAAGAGATGGAAATTAAACTCATACCTCTTTGTATTAAACATTCTTAAACTTAAGAATGGATCAAGCGTCTCAGGGGCTAACCATGACGTGTTACTGATGTCTGGTTTCATGACACATTGATGCAAACCTCGAGATCAGATGGAGCCCTCTGGAAGCACAGCCTCACTCTGCTTTGGAGCAGTTGGAGATTCAATCATAGCGGTGGTCTGCTTCGAAATGGAGCTCATTCTCCCTGAGATCCCACAGTGATGGAAGAGAATCAGACTCAGACCAAAGGACCTCTTCATTCAGTGTCAAAATAAAACAATAAGCAGAAATAAGAAGTATCATAGAAAAAAAAAACACAGAACAATAGGAAACCAGAGGGGAATCTATATCAATCTGAGACCACACAGAACTTGATAAAGGAAGCTGAAAACTTGAAGGAAGAAACACATAACATTAAAAAAAGAAGAACAATAGAACATTTAAAAAACGTATTGAAATCCAGTAAGCTGAGCAGTGATACAGCTATTTACTTGATGGAGATGGGGAAATTGTTAATAATGTTTTAGTAAAGGCTATGATGTTCAGTAAGTATTTTTGGTCTAGCTTTTGCAAATAACTAGGATAATGCAATTATTTCACAGGAAATAACTTTTTTTCCCAGTCCATTAATAACCAAGAATGATATTAAACTACATCTATTCAAGGACAAACATTTTTAAATCTGTAGGCTCATTTAACTTGCATCCAGTAAATGAGATGAGCTGGTAGAGAAGGAATCTGACTCACTGATTAATACTGAACCAGCAACCAAGAGATTAGAACAGGGTTAATGCTGTGCAAATATTTAAGAAGGGAAAAGAGGAGGATGCAAGCCGCATACACTGAGTAGCCTGACATCTATTACAGACAAAATAATGGCAAACGTAACACGGAATTCAGCTGATGAAGAATGACAAAAGTGAACGTATGTTAATTCAGGTCATTTATACTGATCTTCTGAAAAATAGACAGTAGGAAACAAACAGTTACTCGTATTTTGACACAATTACGATTTCGTAAAGCTTTTGACGTAATTTGGTATGACTTTGATTTAATTTGGTATGATTTTCAGATTCAAGAAGCAAACGCTTAGAACAGTAACAAGCAATACAGACGCAGTATGGAAAGAAAGAAACATTTTCAGTAATGGGCTTCCTTTCAGTGTTTTTAATTACCATGCATTTCTGCGGGTAACTAGTCAGAAGAGCGAGCTCAGCTAGGGCTGTCATTGACACTGAAAAATACTCCTCAGTTACCTCCAAAAGGGATGAAAAGCTAACTGACAGACCTTAAAATCATCAGCACTGGCGATAAACCACCAAATGGCAAAATTTCTGATGAAATTTAACAGTTGATAGCGGGCTTGAAGCTATTCAACCTTAACATCAGTGTTATATAAGTAAATATAAAAGCACGGATGAATAAACATGCGGATGACTCCAAGACTATTCAAGAGACAAACACAATGGTGAGGACAGAGCAGATAAACAGGAGAGCTGGACAGCTGCCAAATGTGAATGATTCAAACAAAACGCTCTCTGCTGTTGTCAAAGGCTGAGCTATATGCATGGAGTCATAGAACCACTAAGGATGGAAAAATCCTCTAATATCCCCACGTCCAAGCCCAACCCACCCCCACCATGCCCGCTAACCGTGTCCCTCAGTGCCATGCCTACTCTTTTCTTGCACACCTCCACGGATGGTGACTCCACCACCTCCCTGAGCAGCCTGTGCCAGTGCCACGCTTCTCTCCGAGTAAAGAATTTCTTCCTAACATCTAACTGAAATCTCCCCTCTGAGTTTAAAGCCATTCCCCCTTGTCCTATCACTGTCAGACCATGTAAAAAGTCGGTCCCCCTCCTGCTTATAAACTTCCTTCAAGTACTGGAAGGCCGCAATGAGGTCTCCCTGGAGCCTTCTCTTCTCCAAGCTGAACAAGCCTGATTCCACCCTCCTTTCTTCAAAACAGAGCTGCTCCAGCCCTTTGATCGTAAGTTGTGTACACAAGGCGGGACATCGGCCATCGGAATGCCAAGGCTGAAAGTAACTTGATGAGTAAGCAGAAGAGGCTGGTAACAAAAATCCAATGTTATTTTCATAGTCAGAAAGAGCTGATGAGATCCTCACAAATCTAGGTTGGGAAGCTGTGATCTGAAGCGGAGACGTGATTTACCAGTGTGCAAAGGGTGGGTTAAGCAGCTGGAGGTTACCGGCCCAAAGCGTCCTAAGCGACATGATTTAAGACCGTTTATGGCTTTTAACACTAACATTTACAAAAAAAGTTTTAAATAAGAATTAAGGGAATGCACCTACTTCTTCCCACTTCCAGTAAACACTGAATCAGTTCATAAAAGATACCGTATTTGAACATGCTCCTTAGCACTGCAGAGCTCGGAGTAGTGCTAACCACTCGCAAAGCAGAAATTCCTCTGCCGAGCTTGAGAATGCATCGCCATCAAATGGAACAGCTCAATTTTAATACTCCTCAGTTTTATACCCATCCCACTCGGCACATCAGGCAACTCAAGCAAAATTAAGTGTGTTTCTGTTATATTCTGCTATTTTTTTCTAGCAGTATTTTCTGGAAGAGTGCATACACCATTGCATATTTCTCCTATTCCAACATTTTTAATGTCAGGCTGCAAATCTTATTCAGGTTGAAACAGCGAATGTTCTTTCACGGAGTTTCTATGGTAAGTTTTTAACACCCACCTGAATGAATTGATCTTCACAAGAATAGCTTTAAAGTGGGATCTTGTATCTTTATAACCTTTATGTTAAAGCTGCAGTTCGATCACTTGTACTTCGTTCTACCTGAACTATAAAGCTAACAGCAGCTACTATCCACAGTGCACAATCCAAAACAAAGAAAAGATACACGTAATACAAACAGCTCTTCCTGACTTTGCAGATGATGGCGAATAAGATGTGGGTTATAATTAACACCACCATGCATCTAAAGCAGCGGGGAAAGATAACAAAACAGGGAGATGTAAGAGTGGAAATGAATAGGCCATCTTGGATTAATGTTGTTTCTCATCCCTGACGATGATTACTGCTTTGTGTACAGGTGTAATACCAACAACCAAATGCCTTTTCTTGGCCGTGTTAGGCAAAACACACATGTAACATTATTTAGTGCAGCTATATACTGTGTGGCACTTTGGGGATGTGCCAGTGTTTTGTACAGCACCGCGTGTCTGCACGTGGAGAGGAACAAGGAGTAGCACCATGAAGTGGCTGGGGCTGAAACGTTCCAGCGAGTCACTAACTCGCTGTAGGTCTGACAAGGGAAAGTTTCTTTTGACAGATCCCCGCTGGCAGCATCCTGAGCTCCGCGCTGCTCAATCAGCATCAGTGCCTGCAGCAGCTGCCCTGCCTGGCTCCTTAACAAGAGCCATGTGTGACTGAAGCGCACACAAAGCCCTGAGATCTTCCCACCTCTGTTACTGGACAAACCTTGGAAGAGATCCCTGTGTCTTGTCAGAAATGGGGCTGAAAGCTCACTGGGACAGCATCTCCCCGTGCAACTGAGACTTGCTTTATGTCTTTAGCTTTGCTGAGATCACTTGGAGTCCAGCAACAGAACTGACACTTCAGAATGGATGGAAGAGTGTATTTGCTGTCTTTAGCCAGCCCAACCTCCAGACTCAGGGAGACATACAAATATACAGAAACTTTTCTAACCTTGGTCCAGCTCCTTTGCAGACATAGGGACCAATGCCATCAACTGACTGCATTGAAATGACTGCTAAAGTAAATGAGGTTGCTCCAGTTTAAGAGGAGCATGTGCAAGTGAAGGACAAGGCCCATACTTCCCAAATGCCATTGGGTATAGGGAGTTAAAAAGGGATTTTCAGTCTGTATCAATGATACATAATCAGATGGTACGGGAATCTACTTCAAAATGGAAAACTAAAGAGCTGGATGCAATTTAAACTGTGAAATTGTCATTGAGGGACTGGCACTAAGCATGCTTGCGTTCTTTTGGCACTACAGGAGCCAGATTTAACAGAAAAAAACCACATATTCAGGCACTGCTATATAACATTACAATGAGAGCACTGGGTTGTGATGATGATCCCTTTCAAGCAGCATCCGGAAATGTTCAATCTTACAAGCATCTACTGGACATAAAATATATTATGGATGATACTACGGCCCGTTTTCAAAATGGATCTCGCAGTTTTGTAAATTCAGGGTAAAATGAAGTAAATGAGACCCAACGTTACTAAGCGTGCTGTCTGCAGTAATTCGGGGAATATGTGAAAGAACCAAAAACAGACCTGGAAGCTCTTCTTTAGGTAGCAGATTGACTTCATAGTGTAAAGGCTTTGCTAGAACAGATTGTTGAGCTTCTGCATTTTATCTAAGATAAGATGGAAAACATTGAAAAATCATTGTGAATCTAAAGAACAAATGGTAAGAGTAGCAAAGCAGAACTTAGTCTGGGATCAGAAAGGAAATATTAAAGCAGAAAATGAAAGAAACTTGTTGGTGGGGTAAAACATTGCTTTATATTTTAAGTTGAATAAAAAACTTACTATGAGGGCACAAAAGCAGAATTAATTGATACAGCTCAATGTTAAGAGATAAGCATTAATAACTTCTCCTATCATCCTTAAGTGGGATGTAAACACCACAGTAACTGGTTTATTACCCATCCATAGCTGCCCAACTAGAGAGCTAAGAGTTTCAGAGAGCTGCTTTAAATTGGGTTTACTACACTGCATCAAAGAATCACAGAGCTGAAGTTAGCTTTCAGGGTGATCTTCTGACAATACATGGAAAGACACTTTATAAACACATCATAGTCCCAGCGTGGTTTTAGTGTCAGAGCATTTTGCCTGTAGCAAGCAACACTGCTCTTTTCTGAAAGAAGCTATGTCTGAAGAGAGCTCAGACGAAAGGAGACCTGAAAAGCAGAGAGTTCTGACTCCAATCAAATGAATGACTGTTTTGGCTTCATAAAATGTTTTCCAGCCCTAACTTTAATTTAAATCAAATGTCCATCTTTCTTGCTGTTCATGCAATGTAACCGCAACACATGCTTAAGTATAGGAAAATTGCAAGTGCCTAACTACATCAAATCGTGCTCCCATCTCATCTGGAATCTCCATCAGGCAGAGGATAATACCTTCAGTTGCAGAAGAAAGAATCCATTCTCCTTCACTAATTCATTTAGAAACTGTTCCGCGGATCTAGCCAAACAGCTGCTGGGCATGGAGAGCTGGACGACCAAACAGGTCTCTTCTACTGCTGTACTCAGAAATCCTCCTCCCAAGCAGTGCAAGCAGTGCCAGAGACTTTACAGAGCTACGTTATCAGGGCTGGCATCTATCAGGCACCGAAACTGCAGGTAAAGTATTTGGATAGCAACATACCTCATGGTATTATCTCTGCCATAAGCATCTCTCTCTAAATTGCCCCTCCAAGGCAGGGCTCCGTGCCACACAGAAGCCACGAAAATGTTCCTTGTCTGACTGTCAACAGAAGGGACAATGCGAAAATGGACAATTTAATTTCAAAGCGCCGTCTCTCCGAGACCTCCTGGAACAGCAAATTTGCAGGTCAGTGGCGAGCTGCTTCAAGAGGCCTTTCATTTCGGTGGCTCCAGCGGTGCCGTTCCTGCCGGTTTAATGTCACAGTCCCGACCTGGCACCGCTTTTCCCTTTGGTGTTCTCACCCCACGAGACAAGCGACTGGAGAGCTCCCAGGATCTGTGTAAGCCGCGTGCGTGCACAACGTTGACGCGCGCTGCTGCCACTGCCTTGGTGCGTGCCTTTGGGTATTTGAAAAGGTGGCAACGAGTCAACCAAAAGCCAGTTAATTCAAATGAAAACCAGCTTCTGGTGCTGGATACGCCCCGTTATATTTTGTTTGTCGTTATCTCTCAGGACCAGTGACTCAGCCCTGTAAAAGCTTCGGAATGATCACAGTGCTGACACATGATAGCTGCTGTTCAGGTCCCGTGGACTTCTACTTATGCCTCCTCCCCTCTCCTTTGAAAAGGCCCGGTAAGATAAGTGAGCCTCCAACTATTACATCCCATGAAGTCTTTCTTAAATGGAAACTCTGGCTTTTAGCCTTTAAACAAATGATTTAGGAAGTGTTTCGGACGAATGCAGAAAAAATGAACTGGCTTCAGCAAAGAACTTCAGAAACAACCAAATGCCGTGTTGTTTCATGGAGCCCTGCTTGCCTCGGGTGGACACCCCCAGGTGTGTCTGAGCATCTGTCACACAGAAGGCGGTGGCACTAGCAGAGCTCTGGGCATCTCTAGCTGCACGCCCTTGTGTGATAGGCAGGGCATGCGATGGGTAGTTTTTAAGATTTAAACAGAGGACTGTGACGTGTGTGATGCGGTGAAGAGCGTTCTCCAATCACAGAATCACAGGATGGCTTGGGTTGAAAGGGACCTCAAATATCATCAAGTTCCAACCGCACTGCGCCAGGCAGGGCTGCCAAACACCACATCAGGCACCGGATCAGGTTGCCCAGGGCCCCACCCAACCTGAAGTCCTAGGCATTAATCTGATGTATTTCCATTAACTAATCAGTGTCCAAAAGAAAGAAAAAGAAGTAAATGCCCAGTGCTGCCATTGGACCAGAAAGGGGCTGGGATCTCCTCCGCTGAGATCTCCAAAAGGCCCCAGACATGGTGCTGGGCACCCTGCTCTGGGTACCCCTGCTGGAGCACATGAGACCAGATGGACCCAGAGGTGTCTCCAACCTCAGCCACTCTGTGATGCTGTAGTCCCGTGATTCTGTGATCCTGCGAGCTGATCCAAAGCCCATTCACTTAAGTGGAAATCTCTCCACTGACCTCAGTTTTGGAGGATATAAATGGTCATTAAAATTCTATGGTTATCTTAAATAACAAGAGCAGGTGGAAGTAGTGTTCCTATAGAGGTCATCCCTTCCTACTCAGGATCCGTTGTACACAACCACTCAGATGGTCCCCGGGGCAACACAAAGAGCAAAATCCTGCTTTAATTTGCTGAAATGAGGTATTTGTAATAAAGGTATTTGTAATAAAATGCAACTAAGCAAAAACAGGGGAAAAGAGAACTAGAGGAAAAAACAGCCACTTGTTTCAAAGAACGAAGCAGTTTGGTAAATAACAGCGTAGTTTTTATCGGAATGCTAAAAGCCTCAGCTTAACTTAGTGGAAGCACAAACATTTTGACTCCCCAGTTCTTTTTTTTCCTTTGGGCTAGGTGATACAATTCTCATCTGCAACTTGACAGGATGTAAAAAATAATTACAAATGAAAAGGTTATTCATAATTTTTAAATGAGTTAATTAGTAAACCCCGCCAGAGTCACTCATTACAGTAATTAATAATTGATTATACTTGAAATTAAACACAATTTTTCATCAAAATCTAATTAAATATCTGCCTTTTTTGCTTGTTGATTAGAACGCTGGGTCTGGTAGAGACGATCTTTGTTAAATATGTTTATGCTGAGCTGAACCATCGAATTTGATTTCTAATAATTGATAGTTCCTTAAGAAATTAGTAATTATGACCCGTAATTACAGCAGTTCAACCTGATCAACGCTGCCGGCACCTTGCCAGCCAGCCACAGAGCCTGGCAGGTGCCACAGAATCCACCTGAATGGAGATAAAAGGATGGGAGAGCACTCAATGGACCAACCTCTCCACCACCTCCAGTGTGATTTTTACACTGATCTTTTCAGAACTCTGCAAGGGTTTTGAGCAGGAGAATACCAAGCACGAAGCCACCAACCTCTTATTAATCTATCAAATGGCACATACCTCCTTCATCAGAAGTAACAGGCACCGCTACTCTGAGTTATAACGGCACTCCTCTGACACACTGAGATAATGTCCAGAAGAACCATGTTCAGGGCATAAGGAGAATGCCAGACAAATGAGAAAGGCGAGTCCAAATGTACGCAGCAAATGATGAAAATTGACTGCATATTCCATCAAACTGCTGCTGATTTAATGTTGGTTAATTAATCACTCCTGCTCCTCTTACAGGAGGCATGAAAGTGACCAAAGTATGACACAAGGCAGAAATGGAGAAGTATCAGTCATTAAAGACGTGTACGTGAAAGGAGCACAGTAAAAGCAATCCTTTGTGGTAGCGCTAATTATACTGCTGTGAAATGAGAGTAAAAATCTTTCGATCCAGGCTAAGATTTGTAATTCTAACTGCAACCCTTTATAGATCATTAGCGTACAGGAAGTCACTGTGAAATCAAACAGACTCATTTGTGCCATGAGACATCGGCATGCTTACCTATGATCACATCTGTAAGTATCTGACAACCAGGGTTTGCACCGCTGACAGCTTAAAATGGGAGGGTAGGAATGGACCTTTCCAAGACATTTACAATATAAATATCAAGTCTGACTGAGGAAAAGTGAGGTTAACACCCCAAATTTACAGAGGGCAAAATACAATTTTCGCGTTTAACATTTCAATTATTTTTGGAAGGAACACTGACAACCCTTAGAAACCAAAGAAAGTCAGATCATGCACAGCTCAAGAAAAAAAACAATATTGCTTCACACAACTAGCAGATTTTCCCCAGTCCAGCCTACCCAAAGAAGGCTTTGTTGGACCACCACTGAAACTCAGTCCTTCCCTATTCCTTCAGGTTACACTGCGAATTTCCAAATGGTTGGTTAAATGGATGCGCCATGAAAGGCAGAATAAAAAGACATGTTTCTGTCCAGATTTTGGTTCTGACCCTGCTCCCATTAATCAGTGGCAAAGAATTCCCACTGACCTGGATGCGACCGTGATTAGGACACACACCTTACTGCTGGCTTTACTTAGGATTTGCTGAATGCTTTGGGAAAATCTGGCGGGTTTGTCTCACTGTAGCACAGAATGGGAGCACAATATGACTTACACTCTGCAATGCTCTTCTGCATGTGTTAGGCCAAATGCTGCTCCCTCCCATACCACCCCAACCTCAGTTCAGCCAACAGAGGCTTTATATCCCCATTATCGTGTATCATCAGCTTGACCCTCTTGTTCCCAAATGTTAGCATTGTGGCTGATCTTGCGGAGAAAGGCAAGAAAAGTAGAGAAAAAAAAAAAAAAAGAAACGAAACGGAAATAAGCTTACCTATGAAATACGCCAGCAGGATCACCAGTGTGACCGAGATGACAATGGCGCTCAGGGCAGCGCATTTCCAGTTACAGTACTTATAGGGCTTCTTCAGGTTAAAGGCAGGCCTAGAGAAGGTACTTCTGGGAAGGGGCCTAGGGGGAGGTGAGTACACAGTGCTGGACGTCAAGGGATATCCCGGCGACGTTGTACAAAAAAGGGGAGAAGTGCCTCCAGGTTTAAACAGGAAGTGCCTGGGGGAAGAAAGACCAACAGCAAGTGATTCCTCCCAGCAGTCAATGCAAAGAAGGACGTGAGGTGAGAGGATGGTGACGGCTGCCGGGCCGAGGGCAGCAGCTCCACACAATGCTGGCTAAAGACACGGATGGCATGCACGAAAGAGAAGAATAAAAATCAAACCAAGCACAAAAAAAGTCACAGTGCCAACAATGCCACAGAGAACTCTTCAAGGGCAGGAGTCCCCTCTGTGGGAAAGCTGGCGTTAGAGTGAAATGGAGACCCCAAGCAGAGCTACGACAGACTGGTGGCCTGCTCAGCTCCCAGAGATGTGTCCGACTGAAAGGGAGCACGAGTTGAGTTATAGAAGGGAGAGTGTTCCCCAATTCATTGACTGATCACTGCATGAGAGCGTTTTTGATACTGCATCGCTGAATGGAGATGGGCGAGGAGAGCTTAAGCCATTCCACAGCACCCAAATTGTCACAGAGGGGAATGTTGACGCTGTCTCCACATGGCAAATTTAAAGGTTGGGCAAGGGGATGGCTGAAAGCATCAAACTGGAGTTCAAGCCTTGTGTAAAGGCAGCGGGGATGGGCACCTGCTTCCAGAAAGTGGTTCAGAGCATCTCAGTTTGGTGCCTACTTTAACAAGTGTCAATTACTGTCAATGGCAGCAGCGTTTCCTGTCCAGTGACACATTGGGAGGTACTGCGTTTTGCTCGGATTTATGACTGCAGTCTGAGAGCCAGCCTATGAGGACCTGCGTGAGACTTATGACAGAGCAAACAGAAACCACTGCGGTCCATGAGCTCCTGAGATGAAATGTCCCAATGGGAGCTCCTTTATGGGAATCCTAAATGAGAAACCTAACTTTGGTGGGGCATCATGAAATACGAGGCATTCCAGTTCTGGGTATGAAACGTGGCCAGATCTGACTCTCCTCTCACCATGCTGATGTCAAATACAGATGTTGCATGTGAGGACTGAAGAACAGTCTCATGCAGTTTGCACCTTCTGCCACGGCTTCTAGGGCCAGACTTGCAGCCAGCACAAATGCAGTCAGCATGGATCCATGGGAGTCAGTCAAGCCAGGGGATTATATGTGACTCTTTTTTTTTTTCCCTGGAAATCACTTATGCAGTCACAGGGGGAAATGACATGCAAAAATATCACCATGCAGAAAAGCCACTGATTCATGCGAGATAAAGTGACATATAACTTTCTGAGATAGGTGTTTGTACTATTACAGCCATGGTTTTATAGGTACTCAAAGCATGACTGTTGACCATTACAGAAAGACCAATTATTTCTACTAATGGTCCACATCAAAACATCCATTTTTACAAGGACTCGGATACTCTTCCGCGTTTCAGAAAGCATCTGTTTAGACAGACGCATCTGGTCTGGGCAAAGAGGTACCTACAGCGTTCAAGAACACCAATTAGACCTCCAGTTAAGTATGGCTACCAATTTACGACTGCCAACACAACAGTGGAATTTTTGGCATAGCCGTGTTAAAAGCCGTTTATAACTTTAAAGTTAAGTGATTAAAAGTCAAGTAAAAATGCCAGAATGGGTGGTTAAGTCAATCAAAGGACTGGTTTAGATATCGCTAGTAGACACTGTAGCTTTTGTAAGATAAGATACATAGGAAATACCAGTTTAACAACGAAATATCAGGCTGCCAGAACAATGGTGATTTAAGATCGTTATCAAAATTAAATCATTCTGAATTTACATGGGATTCAAAATTGCTGTAGGTACTTCTTACTAATGAAATGACTTTTTCAAAACAAGAAGAAAAAAGCAAATGGAATGCTGCGGCTCACTAGCATATTAATGAGTCTGCCATTAATATGTACAGGACACATTGCTCCAGGACCTCATATTATTTTAAAGCCATCTTGGAAGAGGCCAGCAATGGTGTGTTGCCCTTAAACATCATTGATATGACCAAATGCTTTCATGCAAGGATCATAACGACTGTACAGTAAACAGGAAGACCACATAAGTGTCACATACCCATCATTGTAAGCACCGTCATGTCGGGAGGAGGTGAGAATGTCCATCTCAATGAGGTTGTCCTGCAATGTCTCTAGGAATGTCTGCTTTGCTATGTTTCTACATACATATGGAAACATGAATGAAGCCAGTGAGTCATGCATATATGAAGTGTGATCTTATAAACCACAATGGTTACAGTGCAGTTGTGCATGGAATTAGAATGACGGGCCGTATATTTATATGTGTAAGATGCTACACATATACATATACAGCTTTTAAGAATGCTTGCTTCTCTCTATATACACCATATATATGCATTTACACACATACAAACACACACCCATGGGCATGTATAAAAAAAAGTTGAAGTCTTTGTTCATTTCACATTATTTATTGCTGGTGACGCACGAAACCTTCTGAAGTGCTGGATTCCAAAAAAAAAATAGATGTCGGTCCAGCACAGCTGTAACTGCTTCTGAGTTATTGTCACTGTAAAAAGGCACATCACAGCATCTCTCTCATTGTGGCCGCTAACTGGTAGTACAGCGTCCTCACGGATCTCTAGTTTTTGCTCGTTTGCTTGTTTCAGTTTTGGATTTGACAACTTTTTAATTGCTAACTCGATGAATTTGTCTTCTCACTTTGCAAAAACGAGAGCTTGATATTTGGATGTTTCATTTTGAAATAGAAGTTTCAAAAGGAAACTTCTGAACTTCTTGCTCAATATGAATATTCCAAATAAAAGAAGTCTATCAGTGATAAACAGGTAGAAGTTGAGAAAAGGTTTTGCTGGAACCCAAATTCCAATAGCAGAGTTTTGGCTATAATCTGGATAATACAGGCCATAGGCAAGATACACAGGGCCTGAATATTAAAAAGCCTGGGTTTGTTTTTGCACACAATAGCGATATCTTGCAGTATCTATCTGGCCTTCCCAGCGTGTACTTTGATGAGTCACATTTTGACCTCTATATGCTAAACTGTTTTAGCCATTTTGAGGAGAATAGCAGGAACATAAAGAATTAAGTTACAGGCACAGCTGGGAACAGATTTTGTCTTTCTCACCTTTGGTCTTGGCTCTCAAGATCTGACAAAAGAACATTCTTCCCATCTTTTTTAGAACAAAAAACCAGTCCTGATTTTGCCCATGCCTGTTTTCAGCATCAAAATTCTAAGTCTGAATGTGAATAAATTCCCAGGCCAAAACTAGCAAAAGGAACATAACAGCATTGTGACACTTTCTCACTTATGCAGGATTAAGCGCTTACAGGATATAAGTGACATGATGTGAACTCAAACGAGAACTCTTCTGTCAAAGAAACTGGATTCAGGTAACATGCTATACCAAGGGGAACCAGCCCTGTCACATTATACAAACCTTGATACTGTCTCTTCTGAAATGTCCTTAACCTTCATTTCCATTTCTACTTCCTCCTCCTTCCTGCTGCTAATGCCAGCCCTTGCTTAGTTCAACTCACTACTTTTGAAGGCCTCCGGGCTTCTTTGCCAGCACAGATCTACTCCTTAATCTGAATGCAAGTAAAGTCACTCCTATTCAGAGCTTTGGAGTAAAGTGGATCGACATGCATGAGCAGTGTGCCATAGCATTTGAGACATCAATCCATCCCCAAGTTTTTTGCTGCTTCCTCACATTCCCTAGGAATGCAGGAAAGGTTGGATGTTGAATTCAATGCAAAAAGAAGCAGCGTATGTGCATGCACCAAGCATTTAATGGGTAAGAGGCAAGGCATCCGGCAACACACTGATCAATAGAAGTTCAACAGTAGTTAAAATCCATGTTAGATTGGTTCCATGAATTTCAGTTCTGGGTTGTCAATAGAGCAGAAGAGGCGTGGGTTACATCATCTTATAACGTGCATATGTGTAAAAGAGAGGTGACTGGTCTCCAATGCAACTAATGCAGGACTGTCCTTACTGAAGGCTGGGTGGATTCTCCTCCCTTGGAGATTACTTGTGAATAGCTGTCTGTCTGAAAACCACTCTCCCTCCTCACTGTGAGCTGTGTAGTAGAATCTGACCTTACACAATTACCACATGAAATTTTCTGGGAATGGAAGTCTCCTGCAAGCTGCTGGTTTGTCAACCAAACGTCCACCTAGTTGGCATTTATTTGCTCCCTGCAAGGTCAAATGTAAAGGAACAGAAAGGATGCCTAAGAAGAAGGAAGAGTGAGGAAGAAATATTGGGAGAACTGACTTACCTGTCAGGAGCGACTGCTGAGCAAAGATCTTCCCATCACAACCTTGATAATATATTGCTTTTAAAGCAACAAAAAAAAGGAGGCAGACAGGAAAAGAAAGAGGGAGAAGGAAAAACAGAGAAAAGGGAGTAAAAGGAAACTAAAAAAGAGGAGGGAGAGAAGAGGAGGAGTTCTTCCTCTTGCAACATACAAAGTTTTTGTATACGGGATATGCTTATCATGTCAGTCATATACTTATGCAACACATCCCTGCTTGCCTTTGCATTACACGTTGGAAATTTCCAGGCAATGAAAAACCACTCGAATTTTCCAGTTCTGAATGCTGCCTGCAGTCCACAACAGTTAAAGTTAAACCTCTTCAAACCCCGGGGTGCTTAAAAATCTAAAACTGTAGGCACATTTCACAGCCTGTGACAGTCTGTGTTTAAGAGATGTAGCTTTTTCTTCACATTTGCTCTCTCTGTTGACCAATATGAAATTTAAAAAAAGGAATATTCAATAGAAATACAATCCCATTTTTGACATGAGATTACAGTAATCTCCTATTGCTACACTTCAAAGGCCTTAATTCTTGGATTAATGTCTCTTGGTCAGGATTTATTTTTTACATGTTGGACATTTTATTCTGTTAAGTGCAAGTCATTTTTGTGGTTCTAAAAGACTTTGCGGTGGGGAAGGCTGACTTCATGGAAGAGGCAAAACTGGGCATCCAAGTCTGCCAAACAGATCTGAAGCCTTTTACACCTACAGAATTCCTGCCAAAGGAAACGGAGAGATCCCTGCATGTTTGAAGAGCAGATTATTAGAGTGGAGAATTGTCACAGATTTACCAGTCATCTGTGCAGTGCATTGTGACAAAGCTATAGCTTATTTTACTTTTTTTAATGTTTGTTCAGTGAAGGAAAAAAGCCTGCCAGTCATGTTCTGTAAACGTGCTCGTTTGCTGTTTAGCATGCCTTTCCGACTTGTTCGTCGGCTTCAAGAACACCGGGCAACACTATGCCATTCCATCCACAGTGTCAAAAGCCACATCAGTCTTCAAAGGATCTGTTATCTACCTAACTAATAAAATGATTAAACTGACAATCAGTTACAAATATGAGTGAGGCACTATCATCATTAAATGATGCGAACTGACCTCCTCAAGTAAGCAGACGTAAGAAGTGCAGTCAAGTTGACAGTAATAATGTGACAACCCAACCTGCAGAAAGAGCTGTTCACTTCAGCTCCTGAAAACATTTCATCCCCAGTGATTTTGTGGGGAAGAAATGAGGCCTGTCTTTAAGCACACGTTCATTTACAATTTAACAGAAGCAACTCAGAACTAGCTAAAGAATTGTTCTCACTACGAAATCCTGCACTTATTAACACGTGGTAGAGTTGCCTCTTCATCTCACTCTCCGATGATCACCAGAACTGGACAACTGGAGGCAGGACGTTTTCAGGTAAGAGCTTGAACTCTGGCATTCCTTCAGAAGACAAGATATTCCTTCTCAATTGTAAGGTGTTGTGTTCTGAGAGGCTTCGGTCAGAGATGAGGACGCCTTGGCACTATTCAAACAATAGAACATCTGTCCTCTGATGAATCCACGTCGTGGTTTAGAAAAAGGCACTGTTCCAGAATTATAGACAACTACTTACATAAGGGTTCCTGGACCAGCCCCTAAGTATTCTATAATGCACTATTTTTTCTAACAAAACAATACATAAAAGTCAGCGCTTGGGTCTATATGCTCAAGAATTAGGAAGACGATATAATTACTGAAACTGTTGCCAAATCACACTTGCAGTACTTGCTTATAATTTTGTCTTAATCTTTTGGAGCCAGCTTCTTAGTTGGGTATTTTAAATTAAGCAGTCTCAGAGAAATTAATTATCCCTGAATGCCATAAAATGTTAGAATGAGGTCTGTTTTGGAAGTTTCAGGGAGCCAGCAGACACAGCCACTTCTCTAAGAGATCGACAGATATTAATTTTTAAAATCTATTTTTAATGCAGAAGCTGGCAAAGCTGGGTACATTTTGTCCCAGGATACAGACGCAGCCACCACTGATTTCAATGAGATTCCCAGAGGCAGCGAAGCAACAAATTTGGCCCCTGGCTCAGTTTTCAGTCAGTAAATCTTTTTTGCTGTCTAAAATCTTTCTGGTTGGTTTGAGAAGGCAGGACTAATG
Source organism: Numida meleagris (assembly GCF_002078875.1). NCBI lineage: Eukaryota > Metazoa > Chordata > Aves > Galliformes > Numididae > Numida > Numida meleagris. The sequence goes on along the minus strand of NC_034409.1, from coordinate 190,338,430 downwards.
AGGGGAAAAAGGCAGCTAAGTCAGTGCACCATGTTTGGCCTGAAAGATTTCTTTCCAGACTGAAAAAGAAGACACCATGTACAGGAGCTCATGGTTCCAGCATCTCCAATGACTTTTCAGCAACAAAGGAAATGGTGAAGCAAAATCTGTGAAGGATGTGAAAACAGAGTTTCAAGTGGGACAACTAGAAGAAGATGTTCTTCCAGTCAGAGGGGAAGACTGAGGCTGAGGGAGTATGACAGCTCCCTTTTCCAGAACCTACGTTTGGAAAAAAGCCTATAAACTAAGTTATGAACTAGAACAACTCAGTGCAACATTGTCACACCCTCAGTATGCTGCAAAGATGGAAAATTAAAAGTTAAATGAAAACATCATTAATTGACTGATCCTCTGCTGTCCGGTATTGTATGCTTGGTGGAATGATGTTGTAGGATAGTAGAACGCAGCAGCTGACCTCTCCTCATTAGGTAAATTAAGATCAGCCTTTCTGAAAGATGTTCTACAAAAGCATCTGCTTGACGAGGCACAGCTAGAAGAAGGATAAGTCTTTTCAATGTATTGACCGATTTCAGTTTCTTAAATAGGATATTGATTTATCCTACCACATAGGATGAGAAAGCATTAAAGGAAAGTAAAAGTGATCCCGATTCTGATTTTAAAGGAGGAAAATAATCTTACAAGCAGTTATTAGAAGATATTATTTTTAGTTTATGAAAGAAGAGCAATGTTCTCTTCTCCTAGTCCAAGCAAAAAGACATGAAGAATGATAAACACTACTACAAATACATCATCTAAACACCAGTTCACAAACTGATCATCACCTACACAGAGGTACATATGTTTCATCACATCCTTAGCACACACAATCAGAGTACTGGAAAGTACTAAAGAAAATGACCCACCTGGTCTCCAGCGGGATGTTACTGTTCAGTAACCAGTTGTCCTGAGCGTGGGCTGGTTCTTGAGTGCTGGCTGGTTGTTCCCCTGACAGAGAGTGGTCTGTGGGAGCTGGGCTTGGGTTGCTGCGTGGAGTGAAGTTCCCTCTGTTCAGGGAATTGATGGAGGCTGCGTGATGTTGGTTTGGGGTGTGAGCATGCGATATTGGAGGTGGTGGAGTTCTGAGTCTTGAATGATTTTGAAGATTCGGAGGATGATCTAAAACAGAAGTAAAATATTGTTAAGGTTTAGGATGTGTGTAGTTTCATGCTACACTCATTTCTGTGCAGGCACTTTTGAAGTGTACGAAGGCTTGGATGCCACGTATCTTAAAGCAAACTAACATAGACTTGTTCCATATGTCCTAATGACATGTGCATTGATCCACTAGTTGGCTCGAGAAATATTTTGGTTTCATGCAAGAAAGTTATGAACACTTAGAGGACTGCAAAAAGGCCGTCCTGACAGCCAGGTTAACTCCGATGAACAACTGCACGTTGCAAACTGCACTCTATCTGTGACACTGATTCGTGATAAAGCATGAAAAATACAACCAGCCTGGAGAGATAACACTTAAGAATGATTTTATGATGGATATACAGCTCCCAGTGAAGTTTGTTCTGCCTGTTTTCCCCAAGAACTTCCAATAGTAAGCCAACAAGAAGACTGAGAACAATTTAGTCATAGACTGAGTTTAGAGAACGCCATAAAACTGTGTCAGGATTATACAATTTAACAAAACGCAGTAGTTTGTATTGTTAGAGATGCACTCAAACTGAGTAAAAAATGCATATGGCATAAAAACTGAGGTGTCAGGAAAATAAAACAAAGTGTAGTGAAGAAAGATGTAAAGAAAGGTGATATAGCTGTTTTCAGTAAAACTCCAGATAGCACTGTTTGTTAGCCCCAGGAGTAAGAGGGAGGTAGACTGAAGAAGGCAAACACTTAGGAAAAGATCAACTTAGTGCTGATTATATTGGTGTTTCTAGTTTGGATCTAACCACTTCCATGAGTTTTCTGGAAAAAAAAATTAAAACGTTTGATGGAACTTGAAGGAGACTGACAGTTCAAGACACTGGATTTGGGATCCATTAAACCTTCCTCTTTGATTTTAGTCTTATCTGAAAAAAAAGAAAAGTATCAATCTAATACTTACCAACTAGTCTTCAGTATCATGAAAAACTAACACTCATTTACTCTCTAATTAGAGAGCTCAGGAATCAGTGTACACAGTCGTAAGTTACAGTGAATGGCGACAAAATTAGAAGGACATTTAATGACACTTCTGACATCTGAATTAGGACTTAGATTCAGGAAAAGAACAGGGGAAGCATTTACAATATCCCTGTAGCCTCTTGGATATTTAGACACAAGATTAAATTTAAAGATGCTTGAGATGCATCCCATCCCTTCCTTCCTCACCCTATGTTAACTCAAACAATCTCATCATTAATTATAGTTAATTATTCCAGAACCTTGGGGTGGTTGAGGTGATCTAGCAAAACAATGGGAAATATTAGTTATGAAGGTGCCTGTTGTCTACCTAGAATCATTAAGGTTGGAAAAGACCACTAAGATCCCCATGGCCAACCCCAACCAACCCCACCATGCCCACTGACCATGTCCCCCAGTGCCACATCTCCACGGTTCTTGAACATCTCCAGGGACGAGGACTGTACCACCTCCCTAATTGTATCTACACATAGAACATGCATCGCCTTCTGGCCTTTTTAAGTTAGACACTGGAACAGGGTTATATATGACAAAAGAATGCCTTAGCACTTTTAGGGTCCAAGTTCATTTTACCCTATAATCTGAAGAAGGTCATAGTTTGCATTAAAAGTACTGTTATCTCTACTATACATTAATGCAATAGACAATGACCAGCTCAAAAAGAAGTCTGTATCATTCATTTGCATTTGGATAGATATTTCTCCCCAGGAATCTCAGGCCTGACTCCCCAGAGTATACCCAGAATTAAAAATGCTATTCTGGACTCCAGTGTAAGGCTGACTCTGTCAATCAGCCAACAAGCTAATGGGAAGGGTGAGCAGCAACCACAGCTGGTACAGATGAAGAATGTCAGAACCAAACCAGGTTCCATCAGCTCTGCAGCACCATGTGAATGGAGGCATCCAGCTGCCCTTGCACTGGACATTATTTGGAACTGCTGATTAAATGAAGCCTAATGAGCACAGAGACAGTAATAACAACAGGGAAGGATTACAGATTCCAGTTTCTCAGGCCGTCTGTCTATCACCACTCACAAGAATTGAATTCACGCCAGAGAGAAGGCCTTGTCTAAAAAGGAGCGACATCCCCAAAGTTCCCAAGTTCAGCTATCCATGTTTCTGTTACAAACGATACCTGGGATAAATTCTATGTGAAAACAGGAGAGAGAGGCAAACAGGTGAACTCCTGACTATGTGACTGGTATTCTGGGATGTTCTCCTCCTGTCGTTCCTCTTTTTCTACTGGAGCGCCATTCTCGGACTGAGCCAGAGCCTGCCACCAAAGACCTGTTATGTAAATTCCAATTTACTCCCTATTACTGCAGACACATTGCAGATGCTATTATGGATAATGCTTTTGAATCAAGTAAAATGTGTCATTTTCGTGCTCTATTTGCATACCCTCTGTGATTTCATTGCTAAGTGAAGACAGCACATTTATCATACTCTGGTCCATGTGATTTTTCGTAGGATTTTATAGCTTGTATTTCTTTTTCTGACATGTAGGTAGCTTCTCCTCCCAGAATATTCTTAATTTTATTCACGTACAACCTGAACACTTATGTCATGTCTGAGCATTGCTGCATTTAATATACCTTGACTGGGATTAGCAGCTATCTCCCCTGCCTTATGATCCTTTATTTTCCTCTTCTCAAGTTGAGGAACATTAGAAAAAAAGGTGCAGATGAAAGCACAAGCTATAAAATCTTCCTACTGACAATTACTGCAGCTCTGCAGGATTTTCTTGATGCAACAAAACTATAGAGGTTCCTAACCTCCGTGGTAACCGAAGTCCTACGGGATTTGCAAAAGATACGGGAAACCCATGAAGTGATTTCACTCTTGATTTCCTAAAATTCAACCTTCCCTTTATTTGAATATGGTCTCTTTTAACTTGTTCCCTAATTTTTGAGTGATAGTGAAGTGTGTGGACCTATGGTCCCATGGGAAGGAGAACCTTAATGCTGGCAGCAGCGGTTCTCTTACATCGTGCATCTTAAACACTGGGCAGACACTCAGATTATCCTGCTATATATTATATATAAACGCTCTACATTTACAGCTACTTAGGCAGCACTGAATTTTTACAGATCCCTTCACAAGGGTGGCATTGAGGGGAAGTCACATTGAGTTTTCTACATTTAAAAGCAAACCTTTGTTGGGACAAATAATTCAGAGGACTTCCTAGAGAAGCCAGACCTTGTGGCCTCTGTACACATTGCATTCCCACAACATTTTAAAATCAGCTATGAGATGGTTAACTATGCCTACTTGGGGTTATCCTGCTTTACTCTTGAGCAGACAGTTTTCAGCATTTTCCTCCTTGCTGGAGGTTTCCAAAAAACCCACGGATTTTACCAGTGGTGTTGGCATTCTCCTGAAGAAAAATTGCCATACATTACTCAGAAGGAACAGGTAAGCTAACAGAGTGCTGAGGAATAAAAAACGCCCCGGAAAATAACAGCCTTCCCCAAATTTCTAATCATTCCCAGAGTCTATGGGACACGGCCTATGGAACGATTCTGGCCTTGAAGGGACAGCAAAAGAGATCTTAAAACCATGGCATGATGAAGGTTGGAAAAGACCACTACGATCATCCAGTCCAACCATCAACCCATCGCCACCATGCCCACTATCCATCAACAGCAGAGGAGTTCTCACAGCCTTAGATGCCAGGTGCCAGTGATGTAGGGTCCCGGTGCTAAAGTTCAATATCTCTGGAAGATAGCTAGGCACTGTGAAAGTCGAAATAGCTCAGTTTAATTCATATCCTTGTAAGGTTAGCCTTCTCTAATGGCTCTCCAAAGTGTGTCTCATATGAAATATGTCAGCATTCAAACGTAACACTGAAAACCCGATTGCGAAAAACACCAAAAAAAATCAAGTCGCTCTAGTGTTGCTTTTTTGTTTGTTTCTTGACATTAAAATGCCATTGACTAACAGTGGCTTGGTAACCACAGATGAAGCAGGACTGAAAGATAACTCAGTTAATGAAGCTTGTACTTGGCAAATATTAGAGAGCCCTGACAGAAATCTGTGAATGAAGAACTGCATAAATGTGAACCATAAAAAGACTGCCAGAGAGGAGCTACTATGACAAAATTTGAATAAAAGCTCTGAATTCCTCGTTCCTTTTCTTTTCCTTAATCTTTAATGAGTAATACTGTTTTGAAATTAGTCTATGTAACGATTACACTTTTTGATTCATTAGGTTTTGGGACTGTGTTGAGGGCAAATGCGCTAACCTCAAAGTTAAAAATGCACTCATCTTTTTTTCCCTGCTTGCTCGGTGCCTCCACACATTTGTCATTCATATGTCTGCTGTATTCAGATGGCCTGATGCCTGACCAGCGTCTGGGTTAGACAGAGGAAATATTTCTCTTCACTTGCTGTATATAAAAACAGGCAGGATGAATCACTCGTTCCTCCCTTGAACTCAGACTCCACAGTAGCTATGATGACTACTGTGGTAGTGCGACTTTGGACAGGGAGACCTCTCACTTCAGAGGAAATAATCTGTTTAAAAATACTTAACTTCTGCATCTGACAGCCAGGAAAGCTAAGAGTCGTACTTTGGCTCCAGCACCATGCCTCAACCAGCTGCAGATGTAGGCTCACAGCCCTCACACCATCAGCCAGCTGAAAATAGCTTCACAGCCTCCCTGCTCCTTCGGGTGCCATTGGTGATGGGGTCTAGGGGCTTTCACTTGTTAATCTGATGGGCCACCTCAGGTCAGGTGGGCTATAAAAGACTGAAGAGGGTCTTCCCCAGCACCTTTTAGGGGGCACTTAGAGTTTAAACAGCAGTTTGTAGGAAACTCCCTCCTCTAAGAAACATCTGACGCCAGGCTCTGTGTACACTGGCACAGTCTAATGGGGAAGCCACCAAGATGGAGACAGAGGTGAAACAGGTTGTCAGTACCTAGATGATGTAGCTGCATGTAATGTCAGTCTTCCCTCACTAACACTTAAACGCTGCAATTAATTGTGCAATTTGAAAGTCTCTTTAAGGTTCTGAATGAGTGAATTTCTCCTGAAGATGCATAACCACCAAACTGGTCTTCAGACTGGCTTCTCCTACCATGAAGAGAAGTGCTTGAACCTTGCTGTGAAATGTATCTTTTGCTCTAACAACACGTTGCACTGCTGGTTTTCAAAATACTAAGCAACAAAATGAATCGGAAAAGCAAACAGGGAACTGATGGGTAATCTCCACGAAGTAGCAACACAACAATTGGAAAGCTACCTCGATTATTTTTCCTCTGTCTTATCTTAAGTAACAGCATAAAAGGGAGCTGCTATTTCACCAAGAACTCTCACCAGAGAAAAGCACAGTTCTCAACATGAGCTGAAAACCAGCAGTGCATACGTGCTGGTCCTCCAAGCTGAGCTCTTCAGGCTTTCAATCTCAGTCTTTCTTGTATCTTGCAGTTGCTTTAGCATGCTATTTGCATAGACATGCAAGGCCTAAGAACCCTTCTGCAGGTTCTGGGGTTGCCCCCATCAGCTCAGGCTGCCCAGCGCCCCATCTAAGCTGGTCTTGAGCACCTCCAGGGATGGGGCACCCACAGGTCTCTGGGCAGCTGTGCCAGGGCCTCAGCACCCTCTGAGTAAGGAACGTCTTCCTAACATCTAACCTAAATCTCCCCTCTTTTAGTTTAAAGCCATTCCCTCTTGTCCTATCACTACCAGAGCGCAAAAGAAGTCGGTAACGTCATTTGTTTAGATGAACTTCATCGAAAATCAGGCCCACCTAGATGGCGTATGTACACATGTAAAACTGGTTGAATCTCCTTTGCCCAAGGAGGTTGTGGATGCCCCGTCCCTGAAGGCATTCAAGGCCAGGCTGGACGTGGCTCTGGGCAGCCTGGTCTAGTGGCTGGCAACCCTGCACTCAGCAGGGGGGTTGAAACTCAACAATCTTTGAGGTCCTTTTCAACCCAGGCCATTCTATGATTCTATGATTTTCCTCTCTAGCAGCACAGATTAACACTTTGCTGCTTTTACTGTTTATAGAAAACATCAGGTGCACCAAATCAAGTCCAAACAAGCCCCCTCTTCTCAGTATTTTTCTCATCTAATGTGTACAGTACATGCAAACTTTCCTCTCAAGTGCCAAAGTGCCTTTGCAAAAGCAAAATATTGACTTTTGGGGTTTAAATCAATGTTGTGCTTGATGCTAGGCTGTCAAGCTTTGGCTCTACGCAGTCAACGAGAGCTCTGGGTGGTTGTTCTTTCATTAGCATGCATCTGATTGAATTGTACACCCTGCAAGTAATGCTTTTAAAAAGGTCCATGTCACTGTCAAAGGACGCTTTGCTGACTTTTAACCCATGCTGTCCATTATTGAAGTTAATAAAAGGGAATCACAGACCACTAAAAACAAGACAGAGGTTTCCTATTCAGACTCTGACAGTTTATGAAGAATCATTACCTTAAACACAGGGCAAGGTAAAAAAAACAAAACAGAACGTCTGGCAAAGCGTAAATGAGTTAGTTAAAATTGAATAACGTACTGAAGTTCTTAAATAAATTACTTGTAACATGAGAAAGTGCCTTCTACAGTGCACATCTAAGCAAGTTTGCTTGCAGCTCTGGATACTTCGGATACTTTGCTGCAGGGATTATGAAAAAGGAGCCCCTCTAACGACTCTGATACTATAGACTGGATGCAGTGCTACGCTTTGGAGGCTCAAACCACTCAACTACTGGCATTTATATGGGCATGTAGAGGCAGGATGAGGGGAAATGGTTTTAAACTGGAAGAGGGTAGATTTAGACTAGAGACTGGGAAGAAATTCTTTACTATGAGAGTGGTGAGATGCTGGCACAGGTTGCGCAGTGAGGTTGCGGATGCCCCCTCCCTGGATGGGGCTGTGAGCAACCTGGTCTAGAGGGAGGTGTCCCTGCCTATAGCAGGGGATTGGAACTAGGTGATCTTCAAGATCCCTTCCAACCCAAACCATTCCATGGTTCTGTGATTCTATGATTCCACGATTCTGGTCTAGGCATACAAGCTGCTGCAAGGGATAGCACCTACACGCAAGGCAAGAAAATCCACTGGTTTGAGGTTTGAGCAGAAGAGTACAACTGCGTGCTCTGAACCTGACTTGCTGTGCTTGCCAAGTTACAGCCACCCAATCAGCTGTGCCTATAACTGGAATCCACCATGCAGCTGGGAGCTTGCCGCTCTTTTTTTCAGAAGGAATTGATGCAGAGGTGAGTATTTCTGAATGTGTACCTTTATTCAAGTGTATTGAGTTCCCTATGCTTTATATGTTGCAGTTTATGCTGCATAAACCCTAAAACTCATCTGCAGATGCTTATGCCACCTGGATGATTGCTCCTCACCAGGCTCCCTTCAGTGGCATCCAACTCATGCAGGCTCAGCACAAGCAGCTGGGTGCCACCCCGCCCACATAAAAGCCGGGTAGGAATGGAAATAACTCTCAGATTTGCTGCCCCCCACTGCACATTTAAGAAACACGACTGTTATTCCAGGTGAGGTTATTCTTCTTGAAAGAAATGCTGCATATTTCTCCGATGTTTTCAGACTTCAGGCGTGGAGGAGCTCATTTGTACAGAGGGGTTCATCTGGTTTCCCTGCCTCTGTTGTGTGACTCTTCCCTACACCGGGAGACAAACATGTAAATAAAGAGAAAACCACACAGTTCAGCCTTGTCCAAACCAGACACGATTGCAGTTACACTGGCAAGTTTCTGAAGAGTTTGTGTAAAGCAGTTCCCAGAACTACAGTATATCAGCAAAGGGTGTCTTTGGCTGCTGTAATAGCAAATAAACACAGGATTTTGCCAGCACAGGTCTGTCAAATAGTTTTGTTTTGTTTTGTTTTCATATACCTACATTGGAAAAGCTTTGAAATACAGACCTGATCTTCGCTTCTTTCCTCCTAAAATTAAAAGGAACAAGCAGCCTCTCTTTTGCTTACGCCCTTCAAAATCTATGCTTCTAAATCGCTGTGCTGTTGTGACTTAGCTACACATCTAAAGGGACTGACAGATCCCAGCTCCATCAGCAAAGCTGACTATTTATAGCAGCTGAAGAAATTGTCTGTTTTATATAATTTTTACAGTGTTAGCACTGGCAAGTGGCTCACGATCCAGAGACTGTCCTTTTGCAAATCCAAAGGGATGCAGCTCCCACCCGGCATGACAGCGCCGGTTACTCACCCCCATGGTCAGGGTGAAAGATTAATACGCTGCAAAGCACGTTAAAAATTTACTGTAACGTTAGCTTGCAAGCTTTGGGTTTGGACTTAGAAGGGGCGTGCAATTCCCAGAGCTGCCGGCTGCTGCGCAGCACAGGCATCCAAGGGAGGGTTTTGTCCCTTTCTCTTTCGGCTGTACATGTCCTGGGCTTGCGAATGAATCAGTCTCTGGAAACGCACGGTTCCATTATCTCACAGCGAAGCGCTTATGGAATGTGACACGATGCGGTGCAGCACGATGCCGACGAGCACTAATGCTCTCGATTATTTACTCCACGGAAAGAAAGGGGGGAAAATTTCACGTCGGCTGCAGCTGCAATAAACTGCTTTATGTCTTCGGTGGAGAGTTTTTCACGCCTGTAGTTCGACTTCTCTGCACGTGCTGCCAGCCGGGTGGCAGAGGCAGCAAGCAGAAGCACCGGGCAGTACAGAGCCCGTTTGCCGCTTCTCCCTTTGTTACCCTCCCTCTGCCTCTGTCTCCCTTCTAACTTTATTTCGCTGCCTTTAAACTTCTAACAATTGCCGTTTCTGCTAAATACCTCCAAAGCCCAACATCAGCCGGTGACAATTCTGACAGCTGCGGCTGACGTGACGCCTGTCACCGTGATTAATACCTGCCCCCGCCCCATCCCCTGCGCGCACAGAAGCTGACTGATCCCCTTTGGTGAAAACCACGGGTGCAGTTAAGTGTAAAATCTCCGCACAGGTGGAAAACCTTATTCCCTCTGGCTCAGGAATCTGATTTGTGAGAGCTGGGCTCCGTGACCTTTCCCTTCAGGTTCTATTTGACATTCTCCGAAGCACGACAGCAGAAGGCTGCGCTCCAAATAATTCTGAAACAGACGTAAAACTTTTATATTTTTATTAACACTTGAAGAGGCCACTAAAAGAAAATCAAAACTATGAATCTGTCAAGACACTCCGGTAATGCTGCACTTTGTTCGCAAAACTCCCGTGACAGAAGGGCCGTGCAGTTTGTCGGTGGGTACGTTTGTCTGTTCGTAGCACCTCCGGCCCCTAAATAACTCAGCACCAATTAACACAGCCCCTCTGGCAGCACCCTTTGGAGAGGAAGCATTTCTGATGGCTAGCTGCATTTCTCTTTTTTTTTTTCTTATATGTTCGTGATATAAAGCTCTTGTATGTAATTAATAAAAATGAACAATAAATGTGCATTAATAGATCGTGAAGACATTTATACGTAAAATGCCTTGGGTTGGAAGGGACCCCAAGGATCATCAAGCTCCAACCCGCCTGCCACAAGCAGGGCCACCAACCTCCACATCTAATACTAGACCAGGCTGCCCAGGGCCCCATCCAACCTGGCCTTGAACACCTCATAGAAATTCCAATATATTTATCCTTTCATTCTCAATGTATGTTTGTATCTATACTATACTATACTATAAGAACAGAGAAGCCATGTTATACTTAAAAACTTTCCTTAATTCTTGCTCTTAACTCTGTTGGTCACATACCAGGAGGGATTGCCTTTACCAGCATCATGCATTAAAGCGATGCTTGCTGCCCATCAGCTTTCATCTTGGAGCACGGGGTAATTTTAAACGAATAAATAAAAAGCTTGCTGGGGGAACAGAAAGACTGCCCTAGCTTTTCTGTAAAAATTTGCAAACAGAAAGTGTATCAGCATCCATAGAATAGCTTTGGTTGGAAGGGACCTTAAAGATCATTGAGTTCCAGCCCCTCTATGGTGGGCAGAGCTGGCACCCACCAGATCAGGCTGCTGAGGGATTGCTCTTTGTTCTACTGGTGCTCATTTCAGTTTTCTCCAGTATAGGAGAAAGTGAGGAAAAACACTGTAGCCGGTTCTAAGGCAGTTGTTGTCAAATGCACAAGATAACAACTCAAAGAGACATACTTCTTTCTGCCATTCATACTTTGTAGGTGTTGAGTCTACAAACTGCCCCTGTGGGAAACTGTCCCTGGATTAGTTAGCTCTAAATATTTCAACAGGGAGATTTTCAGATGCACGAGCAGAAATTGGGTGACATCTCTCATTTACATCCGTGGCACTGTGCACTCATATGTGGCCATGAAGACTCCATGGAACGATAGAATGGCTTAGGCTGGAAGGGACCTTAATGCCCATCTAGTTCCACGCCCCATGCCATGAGGGCTCACCGTGCAAATTTGACCATCAAGCCCTGAATTAACAGCAGTAGCACAGACCTCTGAAGCAAGGTGATCAGTTTGTTTAACAGCGTGTGCTGGAAATACAGATTCCTAGCACTAGCTGAAGTCCAATATTAGCTGAAGGCTCCCTGAGCGTGTGGCTGTTCAAGAGAGTGACAACGCTCTCAGATAACACTTTGGCATGAAGCGTGCGACTCCAAAGCTCAGCCAGATTATCATGAAAGATGAATCTTCGAAGGTCCTTCTCATTACTTTCTGTAAGTGCTCTTGACATTCTCCAAAGCAGTTTAGGAGCTTCCTAGAAAAATGTCAAAATAAAGTAATAATTTTCTCATAATATTGCTCAACAAAATGTGAGCACGGCATGATTTAGAAATTAAGGTTAGCAATTCCTGGAGACAGAGCATGCATACGCACCTATATATTACCACAAGCTTCGCTGTGATGAAAACAATAAACAGAAATTTCATATGTGTGTTGTCAAAGAACGTGAGTTAAAACAACTGGTTGCTGCAGAAAGGGGATTTTACATGACCTTCAAGTCTCCTAACAACATACATTTCAACTAGATATGAAACTTCTGTTCCAAACACTGGTAGTTATTCACTAAGCAACGCAATTTACACCGGCTTCACACTTGGAAGTATTTGCAATAAAATTTATACGCCTTCTAACTCTTTTTAAACAGCACAAATCAAGTTCGGCACTAAGTCGTATTAAAATACTGCCTCGCTTTTTTAGGGACCATCTTGTTCAAAGCAACCGGCACAATTCCGTGAGGGTGACAACATTTTTTGATTTAATTAAAGAGATGATCGTAAAGACACATTGTACCCTCCGTAAGTCCAGACCTCCAAGTGATAAAGGTTTTCTTTAATTCCCTTCATAGTCCCTCAGCCTCCTCTACCCCCCAGCTGAATGATGTACGGTCTGGAACTGGCCCATCGTAAACCACAGGCTGTAAATTAACCCGTGGGATGAAGAACTGGCTGGAGGCTTTTAGGAATGCTAACATAACACGTGCTATTCAGTCTGCAGTGAGAGAACTTCTTTCCAAAGAAAGAAAACCATTTCCGAAGTTGAAGTACAATTACTTAATAACATGATTTCAATGAATACTGATGGGATATGTTTAGCCCTAAGTCTTGAATTTCACGGAATATGCGTATGAATAGAACTCCAGATTTATTATTTTTACCCTAAATTGTCCTAAAGCACTTATTTAACAAATTGCTACCAAAATTGTAGGAAAGAATCATGTAAGTCATCACTGGAAGGCCATTCTGCCTGATGCAGGGCAAATCAGCTGCTATGAGGGATGAAGCCCCGGCCGCTCTGAAGACAACTGCAAAACTTGAAAAGTAAGGTTGGAATTTCACAACTCATCTTCTGCAACAAATACCTTAATACTTGGTGGGAACTTTAACAGAGGAAGTCAGGCAGGATTTCCTTTGTTCTTCAGTTCCAGTGATCTAACCACGACAGGGACAGAGATGTGTACACTGTTCTGAATCAAACAGCCTGTCTTCCCATCAATGTGGCCATTTGGAAAGAACCGAGCAGAAACTCCTGCAGAGATACACTGCCTTGATCTGCAGCAAAACTCCTGTACTGTCAACACTTGCCTTGATCTGCAAGGCAACTTGCTAGATGTCAGCAGTAGTTCTGTGCACAGTGCGGGCAGCACACGGCTACTAGAGAAAGTTTTAGAAGATGGAGATGCACTGAGATTAATCAGTGATTGATGCCTCACTGCAGAACAAATGGGCAGAGTTTGTGGATACAGTGAGGAACATTCACCTTCAGCCAGAGAAAATATCACACTGAAAAATTAGATAGTTCCTATCTAGCCAAAGAAGAAGAGTAAGAATGAGGCAGGGAAAGGTTAGCCCTGAAGAAAGGATCGTTGACAGAAGGACCACATTCTGTTTTTCTCCTCTACAGTTTTTCTTCTGAACAATCCATTTTCTTCTGAGCTAGTCCTGATCTTTCCCCATCAGTTTCATCTTATAAGTCAGATAAACCAGGGGGGTTGGAAGTAGATGCTCCATTTTCTCTGCACTTCTTCCCCACCCAATCCAATCTGTTATCTTCTGGAAGATTCCCAGGCAGACTGCTCCCTGAAGTCAACCACAAACCCAAATCTGATGGGATCTTGAATGCAAAGAGCTCACGGAGGAACTCCAGGCAGCAAGGAAGTTACACTCCCCATTTCTTTAAATTTATGGTAGCAAAGCTGCCAGTTGTAGACCCAAAAGCTTCCATGTAATTACACAGCGTCTCATGAATGAGTAAAGTGATACTTACCTTATTAGGGACCTGATGCTTTTAAAATAATCTATGTGGTGTACACTGAGAGCCACAAACATAAATAACACTTTTTTATTGCATAGCAACTTCCACCCTAGACTCTCCAAGAAATTTATAGCATTAATTAGTTAAGAGCATCTGATAACAGGACTCCATATTAAGATGATTATGACTATAATTAAAGGTAATGAAATGATGAAAAGACCCATGCTTGACTGGAACATTAAAATAGTCAACCCTGAAGTAACAAAAACAAAGTTGAGCCCAGCCAAAGATGAGTGACTGAACTTGAACCACATGAACTTATGGATTTCATTTCTCTACCTTGCCTCCAGGTAGGAATATGTCTGTGTGTGATGTGAAAGATTTGGTAAAAGTTTTAAAGCAAAGAAATTAACACCAGAAGAGTAGCAAACCTGAGGCCAGTGAGGCATGCAGGGTTCTGTGGACAAATAGAGATTGTTAGAAGAATTATGATGCGTTCATTGACAAACCTGACAAAATGATAGTTTATCTATCTTTATTCACTGCATATGCAAACAGTGTATGGTCTCCTTCAGGTAGAATGCTGCCTCCATCTAGAAGAGTTCAACATTTCAGGGAGAGAAAAAGACAGTGGTGCTTTCTGTCTCAGATGAAGCTCCTTTTTTCTTTAGGTATCAGCGTATGAGCTTGAGTGAAGTGACAAACCATGTAAATGTCCTTCAGTGCAAAAGAAACCTTCTTCTTCTTCTACAAGACCTAGGATTTCCATGACATAATTCATAGAAGACAGCGTAAGGTCTACGATAAGGGAATTCTCTAGCCAAATGGCTTCCTCATAATGAAAAAAGGTGTTAAAATTGTGGATGCGACACTGGGAATCATCAAAACTACATACTGCAGTCACCAGAGTTCCCAGTAACACTGAACTTATCTACAGATCACAGAATCATGGAACCATTAAGGTTGGAAAAGTCCTCAAAGATCATCTAGTCCAACCGCTGACCTGCCACCACCATGCCCACTAACCATGACCGTCAGTGCCACATCTCCACTTTTCTTCAAAACCTCCAGGGATGGTGACTGAACCACCTCCCTGAGCAGCCTGTGCCAATGCATTACCACTCTTTCTAGACATTTTTCCTAATATCAAACTTCAGCCTCCCCTGGTGCAACTTAAGGCCATTACCTTTCATCCTACCACTAATTGCCTGGGAGAAGAGGCCGACCTCCACCTCATTGCAACCTCCTTTCAGGGAGTTGTAGAGTGATAGATGAAGGCATCTCAGCAGCTGAAGAGCACAGTGTGGCTCCTGAGGGAAAACTATTTTGAAAAAGGCCACTAGGGAACACACTAAGCTTTATGATTACTTTTCTACTACTTGATTGATTTAGACAGATATACGTCCCTTGGCTTCCTCTTTGACATTGACCGTGTGGGTCAAATGGGGGAGCTCCTAATGAATGCTGAAGCACGCTGCCCTGTAATGCGTTGTGACACACAGCTGCAGATCTCCAGGACAGGAGAACCCACAGCATTAGGCTGGGGTCCGTCAGCTGCAGTCACAAGCATTGCTGTGGAGGAGGTAGCGATTGTTGTGACTGCAAGTCAGTGAAATGATACTTGGGAGGTTGACTCGGTGCTAAGCAGAGCAGCACAGACTTCATGCTGAAATATATTGTAGGCAGGCTGCTGTAGGTTTCTCATCTAAAACAGCCAGCAAAGAAGGTTGGATGGTTGGAATAGGATGCAAGGCTAATATCTAGTGCTCCAACCTCAGTACCAGAGACAATGGGGTTATAGTTCCAAGCTAGAGTCACAGTTCTGCCAACACGGTTACTCACAGCTCCAGGAAAACACAGCTTGAGCCAAGGTGTGCTTCACTCAGCAGTGGGAAGGAGAAGCCTTTTTATAAGGAAAAATCCCACGGGAATCTCGCCTTGCCTCTTGTCCTTGTACCGGCGAGGGCTTCTCTTTACAGGCACGTGCCTTGTTCTTACACTTTTCATAGAATTAAAGAGTCACAGAATCATTACAGCTGCAAAAGTCCTCTCAAGATCATCTAGTCCAACTGTCAGCCCATCTCCACCTTGCCCACTAAACCACGTCCCTCAGTGCCACATCTCCACGTCTCTTGAACATCCCCAGGGACGGTGACTCCACCACCTCCCTAGGCAGCCTGTTCCACTGGATCCTGGGCACTTTGGAATACCTTCTCAGATACAATTTACACGGGCAATGCTCACAGCTGGACGTTTAAGATAAGAATGGAAAGAGGAGTCCAGCAAGATGTAAGGGGAAGGAAAGGGAAGTGAGTATCTCCCAAACAGCCACCCAGCGCAACCTTTTCTGAACTGATACAACTACACAAAGTCACCAGACAAGATCTATGCTAAATTCCACTGAGATATTATGGGTCAAATGTCTGCTTCTACATCGACATCCAGAAAAGATGCAGTCTAGAAGCACTCCAAAAAGAAATGTGGTTTGTTGTGTTTTATCCACCATTTCAGATGCTGATTTATGTTACTCCTGCTCCCACTAGCTTGAGTTTACGAAACAAATAATGTGACTGCTGGAGAAACTTAAACACATGGAGTAGTCATATTCTCGTCTTTGGCTACTCCAACTTCCTTCATCTATTTTACGTTACTGAAGTTGTCAAGAAGAGAGCACTCTCTTGGCAAATAAGAATGAATGCAAAGGAGCAATCAACAACATATATAGCACACAAATCTTTGTACCTAGCCTCCCAGGGACTGGAAACAAGTTCAGATTTAGATGATAGAATATCCCCAGGGATTTTACACCTATAAATATAACAAACTCTGTAAAAACACAAAGTGTGAAGCAAGCACTTCATCAAAAGTTTATTTTGGTTTTCAACAAATAGGAAAATTAAAACTCCTGCTGCCCACAGGAGCTTGCATGTCTGGGTATTTCTTGGTAGATAAAATTATTCATGGCATATTAGAGCCTGTCAGTATGTTTAACTAGAAAAAAAGACGTATCACTCCTACAGGAGACCTAAACAACTTCATTACTGAAGCTGTGAGGGAGTCACAATACATTAGGAAGGACAAATGTAGTCTGCAGTGTGGTTTTGGTTCTTTCTACGCCATTGACGTACCAGAGGAAAGTACTAATTACACTTACTTGCATTGATTTTTTTTTTTTCTTCAGGATGGATTACCTTGTCCTCCCCTGAATCTAATGATTTAAATTAGAATGAAATCGCCATCTGATGGAGGTTAGAAGTTACCCTTGAAAGAAAGACATCAAACACAGCATTAAGAAAAAACCCTTTCCCTATTAACTGCCCTTCCAAAGCTGTCGGAGTAAGTTGCGAGTGATGCGATCTAGCAAATACCACAGCCACATAATGTACCACACATTGCAGGAAATGCCAGATATATTTCCTGTGGCTAGATAAGTTCAGTGATCTGGATCTGGATCAAATATGATCCTGTTTACATCAACGTAAATCCAAACTAAATTCCACTGAAGCCAAGGTATTAGTCAGATCAGAATCTCGCTCGCTCTACTTTGTATTATTACATTCTTAGGCATACTCTTATCTGTCTCCTTTTCCCCTTGTAGACACTCCAGTTTTGCTGCCCAGACTATGAGGATCATCTAAATGAAACTCAGATGTTACGGTCCAAATTTCTCCCAAACATTTCTACACCAAACTCAGTGATTTACAGTTTGGGTGGAAAAGACCAAACATTCGTGCAGATTATTTTTTTCTTTTTTCGTTTGCACTATCTGCATGAGACCTCAATAATTAACAGACAATTGCCATGGTAACATATTAAGATCAAACCTGATCGTCATTCAATCAGTGGCAAAATTTCTATGAGCAAGTTGTTCTTCACAGCCATTCTCTCCCTCTACTCACGCAGGTCTGTAGGTGCTGGCCAGTCCTGCACTTTTTGCCTGCCCTGGTTTTTGGGAGGTCAAGCTGAGTGATGGAGCTTAAAGAGAATTTCCTATTAGTTAGATTCTTGGTTTCATAATTGACTATTACAGGTTTCATATTAAAAGACTATTACAGCAGCTACAACTCCCTTTTTTTTTCACTCTCTCCTCTTCATATTCTCCCTCTAGCTATGCCATCCTATTCCACCCATGGCATTCCTCAGCCAAATCACTCTCAGTTCTTATGTCTTTGCTTCATATTCTTTGCACAGACCACTGCAGACCTCATCGGATCGAGGGAGCACTGCAAAAGCTCATCTAGATATTGCACAGAACGTATAGAAAGTGACAAGAAAGAGATCTGATAGTAAACAGCACGGGAATCAATAAATGCCAGGGAATTAAATTAGCGTAATTGTGAGATGCCAAAGTTGCTGAATCCGATACACACTTAGGGAAGTGGTAAGCACACATGTGAACCTCAGGTTGGCGTGGGGCTAATTGCATTACTTTCTTTTTGCAGCGTTGTGTAGCTCATTGCCATTTGAATAATAAAATATTGTCCTACGAGATGAAGCAAAACATGATAAAGCGCACGCACCGAAGGCCGGGAGCAGCCGTGACCTTACAGCACAAGTGCAACTTGCCTCGACTGACCCCGTACGTATTTTCTGATTTATTTTTCATAAATTTCTATTTTCTGCAGCCCGCAGTAGCTTAAGCATTATATAATCACTGCCTTGAAAGCTGGGAGAATTACAGGCTCCCAACATTTCTTTCCCTGTAGATTATTTTCTTCATCTGCATGATCTTAGTGACATGCGTAAAACTCGTGCCCCAGATTTTAACGATGGTGACCTTTGGGAGTAACAGTTGAGTCAATGCCATATTAAACACAAGCCTGCTACTGTACTTTGTCTCTGCTGCTACAGCCTAGTGAGAGGGTGACAAGTGTAATTACCAGCTCTTTCTATGAGGTCTCCTAGTCTGCAGAAATGCGAGGAATTTTGGTGTGCTATGGCTTTGTATCGCTAGCACAAGTGGAAGTATTCTATTTTCCACCAGTTTCAAAAGCCAGCTGCACCAGATGCAGAAAACAAAAGTTTATAATATATCCTCACCATCCAATACGTAGTTAAACGAATGAAAATACACTGCATTGTATACTATCTATCTGGCCATCCCTGCCCTCTTCAGTTCCCCCTTCACCTTGCCTTCTGCTGGTGGCCCTGAGCCTCCATTGCCCCTGTCCCAGTGGGAGGAACCTGTTTGCGCAGGAATGACTGGGAACGACATTTAGATCTCCATCCACACGATGACAAAGTGTTTGAGAATGCATCAAGGTTTCAGAAGTTTCAGCAACGAGGATTGCTGTGTGTATCAGCAACTTCAGCGCTTGGAAAATTACCTTCCGCAGTGCTAAATATTTTAATCAGCGTTTGATCCAGCACTCCAAGTCTCTAACGACAATGAAGGAATTCTTTTTAGCAACCACTGGAAGACATTTTAAAAGGTAGGCCCTTCAGCAACGCTGTTTAAAAAAAAAAAAACAAACCAAAATGGGTACAGCTTGCACACACAAGGGAAAGCGCAGCTGAAAAGGAATTTGACAAGCGCTGCTGCAAGGTATTTCTCAGAGATGTTAAATGTCTCCATTCCTGCAGAGTTTGGGTTTTGTTTCAACATCCTTTTGCTATTCAGTGTCAACGCTCAGACTAATTGTATGTTACCATGGCAGTTTTCACTGCGGAGTTATTTCACACACTGCACCATATTTTATACTAACTTGCACAGTTATTACTAGGTCTGACCAGAGGACAACTTGACGGTGTAATGAATTCTGTAGGAGAGAGAATCTGAGCTGAGGTGCACTGAACATTAGCCTACAATAAATCTGTTAACTTCAGCAGGCTTCTGCTGGTGTAGATCATATGTAAGCTGGATCTGCATGGCGTTTTCATAAAGCTACTTACAGCTGGAGGGGAGCGGACCTGCTCCTTACATGTGGCAGAACCTGCAATGGAAACAGCCCTATTGCCTTCCTCACCTGGCTGCTGGAGGAGAAACGAGCAAAGTGCTTGGACACTACTGCGCTGATAACAGTCACAGAATGGCGTAGGTTGGAACGGGCTTTAAAGTACACCCAGTTCCAATCTGTGCCATGGGTTGATTGCCACCCACCAGCTCGGGCTGCCCAGACCCGAGCTCAACACCTTGCACTTGGCCTTTTTGAGTATCAGTAGGTTCTGGTGGGCCCACTTCTCAAGGCTGTCCAGGTCCCAATGGATGGCACCTGATGTGTGCCATGTGGTGACCCCAGGCAGCAAACAAGGGGCTGAGCCACCCTGCTGGTGCTGGGCTGGACTTGTTCAGCATCTCAAGCGCATGGTATTTAACATACCTCTTCCTTAAAATTAAGTACAATGATTGGATTTGTCACTGCATGTTTTCTGCTCATCATAGTTACTACGAAAGCACAATGCCTTGCAGACAATTGACACAACCGTTCCGATTATCCTCTCAGCCTCCCTCATCCAACCATACACACAGCAACAGATTTTCCTTCTCATTTTCTACATTTGCAAGCCACCAAAAAAAAAAAAAAAATCAAACCCGAGGTCCTACAGAACTTCTAATTGAATTTTAAGTACAAGTTGGGATTAATAATAGGAAAGCCAAGGAAAAACAGCCACAGTGATGTTAATGCAGTCAAATGATTATTTGAGTGCTAGCCACTTACGGAGTAGCTCGCTGTTTTCAGCCAGCTCTCTTGGCTCATTCTAGAGATAGCGGAGATCCAAATGTCACTGGATACTTATAAATAGGACGATGCTGGCAGGCATCCTGAAGCCACCAGGAGACCAGGAGTGGCTGTGGGGAAGGTGGCATGGCACTGGAAGGCTTGCTGGGAATAAGGTAAGGACAGGGTCTTAGTGGTGCTTTAGAGCTTGTAAGCAAGAATAAGGCAAGAACTAAGGAAGAGCTGCTGATAAACGGTATCAGCCACAAAGTGCTGAGCGGGCAGAAAGGAATTGTTTGTGGGCGGAGGAGCCCAAGCAAAAGAAGGCTAGAAGGGAACAGGAAAGGAAAAAGGGGTAAAGCAAAGCAGCACGGACTGGAAAGCTCATTTGGTCATAGGCACTGAGGAGTTCCTTGCAATATTCTTGATAGCTGTGCACCTGTAACCTCAGGCAACCATCAGCACTAACATCTGCGCTGCCAGATTCCCACCCTTTGGGAAGATAAATAACCTATTTTGAAAGGGAGCACTTTGAATAATGGTATAAATAGTGCTGTAACTCAAGGTCTTATTTCTCAGCTGTATTTCATCAACTCTTCCTTAAGCATCGTGTCTCCGATGAGGAAACACAGCTCGCGTTCCAAATCTCTGAGAAACAGGAGTGTGGGTCGGCTCTGGAAACCAGACTCTCCTGCATCAAAATCATCTTGATAGACTTGGCTTCAGGAGGGAAAAAAAGTGTGCTTATAGGACATTTTAGATAACACCTCTGAACCTGAAATGTCATTTTCATAATTCTCATTCACCGCTTACTCAGTCTGTGGAGCCTTAAGCGTAGCCTCCGTTCTCCCATTCTCATTTCAAAACTATGAGAGCGGCAACAGCTGGGTTTGAATTTTAGAGAGCTTTGGTTCTTTACTCAATCCACTTTCTCACCATGCAAATTCAATAGTACTGGTATTCGGAGGGATCCTTTCAGCAAAAGGGTTCTTGGGAATAGCATGAGACAGCTACTTTTACTATTTTCTTAATCTATGCAGTATCTCGAGACTGAATGTGTGGCTATTAAGCACAATTCACTCACAGAGGACTCCAAATAAAGAATAATCTCCCACATGCTCATTTCTGCAAGTCTGCAGGAGTAGATCTAAGGTTCATTAGATGCCCTAGAGTTTACAACTTGCCCTTTGTTTCCCTTGCCTGAATAAACATTTGATAAAGGAAAGATGAAGAGAAATGTTAATCCCGAATTTGTATCTCAAGACATGCAGGGGTGAAAGAGAGAGAAAGACAAAGATCTGGCCAGATTTTCTTACAAGGTTATAAGAAAAATAATCCGAAGATACTAATCGGGGGAATTATCTCTCCGCTTATCTAAACAGCTACTTTAACGCAAAGTCAAGAAATAATTGCTCTTCCAGGAAGACTGAGGTCTGCATAAAAAGAGAGATATATAGACTGCTCAGCTGAAAAGAAAACAAGGAGCGCACCACGGGGCAAGCTTCAGAAATGTAGGGAATGCGGGGACAAATCACGGGCAAGATTGAATGGCTCCAGAGATTCCTCCAGCAATTCCCTGCTCAGAAAAGCAGAGGAGCAGGCAGCACGAGTCCTCATCTCACCACTTGTTGCTGGGGACCATCCTCTCAGTCCAAGGCAAGCTATTCAACCTGTATAAATCTTTCAGCCTGTCCAATAGGTTAATAATATTTACCTACACACGTCTTTGAGATTAAAACATTATTATTTGTAAAGTACTTTGAAGATGAATCGTGCTATGCAGTTGCTAAATATTATTATTACTAAAAATGTGACATATTGTTTGAGTTAAAGAAAATAGTATATCTTTATCTTAAGGAGCTTGTCAGTGCATAATGAACTGAAATTGTGATTGCTTAATATAGTTACTGCAATTTCTAGTCTGAATGTTCTGTATTTATTGTTTGCATTGCACTGACGTATATTAAATTAACAAGATTATACTGTGTGATTGCTCTCCCCTTGAGACCCTTAGGAAATGAGGCTGTCCTAGTGAGCGCAGTGTTTAAATAAATATTATTTTATGTATTAAATGTGGACTGCGGTGCTTCTGCGTCTTTGGATGTGCTTTTAATGCTTTCTAATTTTGCATTACATTTAAAGGAAACCTCTGCTTCGAACACTGAAAACAAAAGGATCCAGAGTCTATAAGAGTGGGCTGCAGGAAGCAATCCTGCAATGGGAGCTGAAGGGAACCAATTGCTCTGTTTGATCTTCTCTTCCCTGAAGGCCTATCCTCTGCTGCACCATTCCTACCTTACCAGAAAATAATACGCAGTGGGGAAAACACTGTCCCCGCTCACGTGTGCGTTCACAAAAGCATTTCATGTTCTCCTGACACACGTTAAAAACCCATCGCCCAGTTTTAGACAAGCACGACGGCCGCTTCTGCGCGCCCTCAGCACGCCGCTCTCGTTGATGGGTTGGTCAGGATCACTTGCATTTCCTGCCATGGCTTTGCCCTCCAACACCACCAGCGATTCAGGAAAAGGATAAGGAAAATGTTTTTTATTGTAAGGCTCTGGCACAGGCTGCCCAGAGAGGTGCTGGATGCTCCATCCCTAGAGGCATTCAAGGTCTGGGGCTCTGAGCTGTTCATTGCAGGGGACTTGGGCTAGATGGCCTTTAAAGGTCCCTTCCCACTCAAATGATGTCACGGTTCTACGACATCCTAGCCCAGGAGCGCTGCCCAATGGCCTGGGCACACGCAGCCACTGTGCAGGTCACACCAAACCACCCAGCCTCGGTGCCACGCAAAGTCCCATTGCAGGGCTGGACAAAGCCAGGCTGGAAGCACTGCAGTGCTGTGCGGACACGCTGGTGGCAGCTGTGGCTCCCTGAAAACAGCACAGCCAGGACAGAGTTTAATACACTGGGAGTCAAATGCTCTATTTCCTGGCTTAAACAACACTGTTGCCATATCCCTGAATTTGCGAAATCGTTACTCTAAGTGTTGGTGGTTTCCATGCATGTTCTGGGGCATACTCCACAGCTTTTTACTTTTATTGAATAGAATTCACTTACCTAGTTACTCCCAAATGAGCACCACATACGCTCTGCTCAATGCAGAGGTTAGAGGAACCGGTCCTCGGAACATAAATACAGAAGCCTTGCACCTCCGCTCTTCTGTGAACTCAAAGCTCTGTTTTGCTCTTGTTTTAGAAGCTTTTAAGGCTGCAAATTAATCTAGACCACCCTGACACGGCTCCCACTGCACAAGCCATTCATCTAGAGTAAATTCAGCTGTCATTTAAAGCTGAAATAGATTGGACAAAGAAGCAGCAATCAAGCCATTTCCATGCGAGGCAGGTAATTACAGAATCTGTTAAATTATAGTGATTAGATGCTGCTGAGGAGAAGCCCCAAGAAATCTCAAGCAACTTTTGAAGGGGGGAAAAAGTTTAATTAAACAGCTGCAGGCCTCTCGCAATTGATTTGATTTTTCCTTCTCCCCTCCCCTCCCCTTATAAAAAGCAAGCAGGTTAACAAAAGACAAAAGGCAGATAAGGGAGTGTAAGTGGATCAAGGAGAGCCTTGGGAAATCTTCAAACAATAGGTCTGAATGTGGCATTAAATGGTTCATTTGGTGGTAAGTGATTAAATGGGAGAGGACTTTCTTTATCATGGAAATTGGTCCTCTGTACTGTTGGACCTATGCTAATGATCTGAAACTCGGAGGAAAGGATGACTGCGTTGGAATGGTTCATAATACACTGCCTTGCGCTGGGCTAGGAGGAATATTTGCATGAGTACAGTCACGCAAGGAAGCTGAATGGCAAGAGATTTGGTTGGGCAGGAATTATTTTCATTGGTGTCAAAAGTTCACAACCTAGAAAGTGCTGGCTGGCCATACGTCACCATGGAGCAAAATGTGCCATTTTGAGTCTCAGCACTGTGAAAACAAAGACCCTTGGTGGGATCTGATTTTACTGAGAAATCTCCATTTCCAAGTCTAATTAAAGTTAGCTTTGAGATGGGGGAAAAACTACACCGCAGTCACTGGGGGAACGGCAAACCTGTATTTAAACCATTTAAATCCTTGAGAGCCCCAATTTATACAGCACGATGTAAAAGCTATATCAACAGCGATATCCCATGGAATTAAAGGAAGGAAGGCCCACTTGCTTGGCACATCAGCTACAAGTTTCAGAGAAACTGGAGGTCCTGATTTCAGATCATTTACTAATTCTCTTGCCACTGCGAGTGGCTTTAATTTAAGTTCTCACCATACTACTTCAAATGACTTCTTGACAAACGCGTGCCGAATCTGCGGAGGAAGGCTGAAATGCCTTTAAAATCATACTGGCACTCCAAAAACCTTGAGGAAAAGGCCACCTCCTGTAGCTGTATGACCAGATTCTTGGATGGAACACAAAGTAGCAACACACTGAAACCCCTGAAAAGCCGGAAAGCATCATTAAAAGGTCATCCCTCTCTGCCTCAGCTTCCTAGACGCCAGTGGAAGAATAACAAATGGTTACGGTTTCATTTTACAGTGCAGCAAGGAGGATTTGAGAATCCGCAGGGCCTCATCTGCTGTTCCTTAAGCAAACATCTAATGTAATTTTAAATTTCACTTCATCATCGTGATAGCTTCAAGCAAACCTCTCTTGTGTGCTAACCCTCCCTCTTCGTGGCACGCAGTCGCTGCTACGGGCCCGGCAGGAAGAGCTCCCTCTGAATTGCAGCTCCCCTACGGCTGTGATCGGTGACACAAGGTCCACTCATAGGGACAGAGCTCCTCATTCTTTTTCCTTTGCTTTTACATCACGTGATGCTTTGTAGCCTGTGTGTACAAAGCGCTGGAGCTGGCTGTTGTCACAGTGGTAAATTATAAGGCTTAATGGGGCGCGGGGCCAAGTTTATAAAGATATTTAGGTGCGTAGAAGTGCAAGAGATAAATGATGAGGTTAATACTTCCCACAGCATTTGAAATGTATTTTCTAGAAAGCCCAAGGCCCAGGTTAGGCTCCATTTTCAGAAGCGGTCCATGCATTTTAGAGTGTAAGTGCTCCCAAAAGTTACCGTGACTTAAACTCATCTATCACTCCGGCACTACTGAAAAGCACACCTTGAGGATAAAGCTCTCCGTACCAGTGAGGAACCTCTCCCTGAGTGTCAGGACAGTGAGGCCACTTGCCTGCTAGGCACTTCTTATAAATCCCCTAGGAATCTCTCTGAATTTTTATGTGTGTCAATAAATCTCCCCCGGTACGCTGATGTCCTTTAAAAGCAATAGGACAACTCACAAAAGGCAACCGTGTGAGTATGGCTAAATCCCTGATAATCAAATTTCCTGGTGATTACTGAGTGGGACCCGCTGCTAAGGTTGGAGCAACACCAGCTTGAATGCAGCCAACCACAGCCTGGAAGTGTTAGCAGGCAGGACACAGCCATCTCATAGGGGATCTGCAAAACTGAGAAGAGCTCTGCTAAGGGAAACACACCTGGGCTGCCTGGCAGCTCCAGCCATCGCCACGAGCTCCTGGTACTCAGTGCACAGTGTGCAAGCCCGTAAGTACCAACTCTCGGTGCCGAAGGAGACGTACCTTCCTGGGCACCGAGCTGGAGAAGCACAGGCATGATGAGGATGGCACTTCTCTGGTCATCTGTGCTAAAGAGAAAGTTTGGAACGTGCAATATGAAATGTTTCAGCTCAGCTATCCAGAAAAACTCTTCACTTGCCACGTGACATTTATGTACCAGCAGGTCACACTTGCTATTTCTTCAACAAATGAAGATTTACAGTCTCTGCATACTCTGCAGAGGACAGAGTAGATACAGAGTGAGGGAGGTGATCCTGCCCGTCTTGTTCATTCACATGGTTATATGAACTGCCCACCGGCAGAAAACAGGGCATCTGTAAACCAAAAAGATGAAATCGTGCCATCTCAGAACAACTATGTTGCTGCTGAAGATAAGTCATGGCAAAGGTTAACGAACAATATAGATAAAGTGGTGGGGTGGGACTCCATCTAAACTCCTGTGGCATTTCACCTCTGGTTCCATGGCAATTTCCAGCCCTTTAACAACATGATTTGTCCTACGCAAAGGAGAGTGAAAGCAGAATGTAAGGAATAGCTTCTTCATCACGTGGTCTATCAGACGCAATGCTCCCCTCAGCAGTGAAATGCTCATTGACTTTTACGAAGTATGGATGGACAGAGACAAAAGCAAAGCAGTAACTGTGATAAATCACTGAGGGAAGTCTCTTCTTCCTCCAATCACCCAGACTTTGCACCTTGTCCATTCTCAAGGAAGAAAACAGGAATCTTGCTTTTGACTTAAATAGGAGTTGCACCAGCCCCTCCAGGACAGCACCAGGGTAGATCCTGACACAGCCACACACATCCTGGATGATCTGCACACAGGTGACTTCATGGGTTGGTGTCCCAGGCAGAGTTCAGCCTTAGGAGCGCTGCCTAGATCCTCATTATTTCCTAGCAAGATGCTTCAAACACTTCATTTGCTACAAGAGCTATGAAATCCAGCCAAACAAATCACAGAACAGGACCTATATCGAAGCACTGCAGGCTCTTTCCCACATCCTCTTGGTGGGTGACAGTTTGCCCCTTGAAGTGGAAGCATTCGGGGCATAGCACGGATAAATGCAAACACCCCAAACACAGCCAGCGTGAAGATAAGTGGGAGCCTATTATGGTGAATGTGAGATTCACTGACTCAGGCTCCATACGACCGCTGCAGGATATGCACTACAATCTGATCTCAGTGTTTGTCACTTGTCAAAAAATTGAGAACAAAGAGCCAATTAGCTGTGGTTTGTTTTCTTTTATTTTGCTGGAAATAAAAGCTGAGCTACGACACAAAGAGAATTCCTGGTGCGTGTACGAGCAGGGAGAGGGGAAAAAAAAACAAAACGATAAACAAACATTTTCAAGAAAACTCAAATCATTGGACTTGCAAAATAAGGACAGCTGGGATGCATAATCAGGAGCATTAGTAAGATTTTATTCTACGCAACAGAAACTTTCCTGTTTTGGCATTTGCTCTCTCAATACACAGTAGGACCACTGACTTCTAGGGCAAGTCTGCAAGGATTTTAAGGGCAAGCTAGCTGAAGGATGGCAGAAAGATTTTTCAGGCTACGTCAAAGGCAATGACTGGAACACAGCGGCCAGGTATCTGGGTAGAGCTGATGATTTGAGACATTTAATAAACTGCTCCTCCCCACCCTGCAGCAGGTAAGGAGACACCAGAGACACGCGGCTCGCATTTGGATGGTGACACACTTGGCCAAAAAAACTGCATAGATTCATAGGTCTTCAGATACTGCCCATCCTCTAGTCTGATCTCCTGGGTAGCCCAGGTCATTATGTTTCACTACACTGATCAATAAACCAAAAGCTTCAAACTGTTTTTGTTTTAAAAAGGCTACTCAGTCAATTGCAGAAGATATGGAGAAACTGAGGATGACAGGGCAGATTTAGACTGGATTAAAAAAAAAGCTTTTTACAGTCAGGGAGGTGAGGCACTGGCACAGGTTGCCCATAGAGGTGGTGGTGCCCCATCCCTGGAGACACCCAAGGTCAGGCTGGATGGGCTCTGAGCACCTGATGGAGCTGTGGGTGTCCCTGTGCACTGCAGGGGAGTTGGACCAGATGGCCTTTAAGGGTCCCTTCCAACTCAAACCATGCAATGATTGCATGAAATCAGAACACAACTAGATACCTGTGTACTGCAAAGCTGATGCGGGATCTTTCTGGAAGCCCGAAGAAGTATTTTAGATTTTGGTTTTGTGTTAAACTAAAGTGCTGGCTTGGCGCTGCCCAGCAAAGCAAGCTGAGAGTTTGGGAAGCACCAGCGCCAATTCCAGCAAGACCAGCAAGCACTTCTGACTGGTTTCACCCTCAAAGATGGATCCAGTTCAATCAAACAAGGTAATGTATGGCTCATTCATTACTGGTTACAACCTGATGAAACTCTATAACAATGCTGCTTACGGTGAAGGAGGTAGCATGCAACTTGGTGACCTATACAGACAAAAAACGCAATTACCAAATTAATTTTCATCCTAATTTGGAATCTGGCAATAATAAGAACTGGCCTTTTCTGTTGATATTATATATTGTGCAAAAAATTGACCAATAACTGCTATTATAGCAATATGACTGTTCCCATTCCTACTGATAGATAGTCCGTGACTTGACAATGGCAGTGGGCCTTTTCATTTCCTTTTTAGGTTCTATGAGGAGTGAGGGAAGCCTGCTCACTTCTCCTGCTGTCACAGCTCTTTGTCTTTTAGTGCGCTGCTGATGAACTACGGAAGCTTATTATGTTTAAATAATTAAATAATGCCAACCAAGAGAGTGCCTCTGTTCAAACACAGATTAAAGTCCTTACCTGGAGCCATGCTTAGGTCACTCCTAAGGGAGGCTGAAAGGAACAGCCTGTGTGCATAGGGGAAAACAGATTTCATAGTTATGGACAACTCCCTTTCACACTGCTGCCTTTTAAACAGCAATGGGAATCGAGCAATTCTGATTTCTAAGAAAAGAAAAAAAAAAACAAACACAAATTTGCTTTCGAGCACAAACAGAGATAATTAAAGCACTCGCTGCATTAGAAAACAACTTTGCACTTTTGAGGATGCACACTGTGCTTCTTGTTATGCCAATTTATTTTAATTAATCGGAAAAACATTTGTTTGAGGTATTAGCGATGCTGGTGCTTAGGCTGTCATTTTGCCTCCCCGCTAAACGCCCAGAATGGCAATTCGGAAGCAGAGCACATCTGGTGCAAGGAAGTATATCCCCCTCTGGCACGTGGATAAAAAGGAACAGTACAAATTCAATGGGCCACATCTTTGTCACCTGGAGGAGGGCTCAGCTATGCTTCATAACGTGATGATGTTCCTCACAGCACAGAAATACAGCACGGCCCTTCGTGGAGCGTGATGTGGTGCTCGCTGATGGATCGGGTTTGTGCTTGCCAGTGAGTCGATGGAAAGGTTGCGCAGCTGATAAAGCACAGCACCTGCAATAGGAGTCTGTGACTCAGATGGAACTTTGGAGTGTCACATCTGGCAGCTGGCCTGAAGCTGCTCAGGAAGGCAGAATAAAGAGGGGAGGCTGGAAGGACGTGAGTCAGACTGCACCCAAGCGATACTCCTGCAATATGGAGAGTAGACGGAGATCTCCTGAGGTATTTAAAGATAAAAAGGCACGGGAGGATGGCTTATTCTCCCTTCTTGCTCCTTACTCTATCTCCTGCTTCTGACATCAACGCTATATTTTGTAGTATCTGCACAAACAGTTGCTCTTCTCCAGCAGCATCTTCAGAATGGAAATGAAGAACACCGCCTTCCATGTTCCTTTTTGTTTCATTCAAATCACCAGGCCTGCCCTCGCCATCAAAGTAAGCAGCAAGCATCTCTAGAATGAGCAACATCAAATGTAAGATTTGCCTTGGCATACGCAGAAAGAAAGGGCACTAAGATCACCTGTAACACTCCTCTGTTGGGATTGTTTTCCCAGAAACACCAACAAATGGGGGACACTAGAGAAAGAGAAGGTGGACGTTCTGTGTAGCACAGACAGAGGACAGCAGTCACTTGGCTCTGGCTGGGGCTGCTGGGTGCTGCAAGCCCAGCTCTGAGCAGCTCCAGGGCAGCGGGCAGTGATTCCTGTGGCACAATTCCACCAGCTCCCTGCCAGTGCCTCTTGTTTGCCACCTCTCAGCATCAACGGGATGAAAGCTCTCAGAATAAACAAGCACGCAGAGCAAGTCAAACAGCATGCGTGAAATGGCAGCAGCGAGCGAGGAGTTCTCCAGCCAAGGCAGCCCTGGCAGTTGAACAGCTCTGGGGTGCAACCTGTAAGGAGCTGCTGTGTGCTACAGACTGCGAGCAAGAAGCGATCCATCCCCAGCTCACGGTGGACAGATCACAAAACCATCAGGAGGAGAGCCAGCCTCTCCCCGAGTCACTTCCAAATAGGCTTGAAAACACCTGAGCTTGCCAGATTTTGCTCTCCTTAAACTCTTGCTAAGGTCAGCGAGACCGAGCCCTAAGCCACAGATGTTCAGTTCTGCTCTACTCAGTATTCCATTGCCATGTGGAAAGCTAGGATTTGTAACCCACCACCAGCACGTGCTGTTGTGACAGTGCCTACGCTTCCCAGTGGGTTTGGTATATTATAAACATTATCAGAAAGGGTAAATTATGCTATAAAAGAAATTACCATGTTTTAGTAGAAGAAGGAAAAAAAGTGATTGTTAAAACTAATCAGAAACAAGAAAAACAGAAACAGAAATCAGCGCCTCAGACCTGTTTCCAACCTGAGCGCTTCCAATTTACAGCACTCCAGAACCACAGGAAGTACAGCAGGCCAATCTGAAGCTCAAATATATGTGAAACAAAGCTTTCTTCAGTGCTCTTAGGTCTCTTTTCACCCGCTTCTTCCTCTCTTCTTTCGTGTTTGCAGGCTGGAATTTAATGCTCTTTTTCAGCCAGAAGTTTGGCTTCTGCAGCAAGTCTCCATGCAGGTGAACCGCTTCCTCCCAAAAGCAAAGCAGGGGCAGAAATCACAGACAGATCCTTAAAATCTTTTCCCCTTTTCTCACCTCCCACCTTTTCTATGGAGCGCTCCGAAAGTCAGTAAGAATTTTCCTGGGATTACAAAACCCCTGTTTTCCTAGACATGCGGTCACCCAGTGAGGGACTTGAGATTCTTGCAGGGCGAAACGAAAAACGTAAGGGAAGTTGTAACGCATGAGGAACTACGGTTCAGCAAATGCAAAGCCTGGATGGATGCATTAAAGCTGCAGGGCTGGGCATCTAAGACTCTCCCCATGCTCCACTCTCTGGCAGAAAAGCAGAATCCCAGGTCAGTGGAATAAGGGTCCGGACAAGGAGCTGCTCGGGAAAGGGGCAGCGGATGTGAAAGCAAACTTTGAGAAAAAACCGCACCGAGTGCCTCAGCGTTTGGGTTATTATTTTCTCTTTTCTCCCCTCATTTTTCACACCATTCAAATTCCACCTTAGCCACTGGAGCCCAAAGGAACAAACAAGCAGGCATTGTTCGCTGCCGCAACCCACGGGCGCTGCCGCAGCCGCGGTGACACTCGAGCCGGGCCGGCACAAAGCACTCAGGAACTTTGGCGGGGGGAGATGTCGGAGTGACAGATGAAGTACAAACCTAATTCACATGCTGTGCTTCTGCTGTCCAGGTGTGCTCGGGGATTTGCTTGCTGCCATGCAAGTCACTGACGTTGCTCTCTAAAGGTCCTTCCTCTTTCTTTCGCTTCCTCGCTCTCCCTGAAATAAACTTTCTGCGGCTACCGCACTGAAAAACTTCCAAGGAAATGTGTGGCATGAAACTGAGGACTTGATCATTATCAAAGTCATTTTGGACAGTGTCAATCATCGTAGCATGCAAACAACCTCTTTGAGTCTGAGCAGATGAAACTTTTTCACATTCTTTAAAAGGACCCCAAACACTACCCTTCTCCAGCGCACTATAAAGGACAATTAGGAAAACAAAATTAAATCAGAGCTTTAAGACCACCTCTAAATTCTAAATATAATGTAAATATTACGCTAAGCCAAGGTGGAGACAAATAGTAAAAAAGATGCAAGTGGCCTGGGACACGTTTGAAGTTGCCGGATAAAAGTTAGCACATACAAACTCCCATTTAGAAGCAGAAGTAACTTGAAGAGGTTCTACTTAATGGAAGGCACAGCAAATGCGGGCTCTGGTTTCCAACAAAAGTGACATGCAGTAAAATATTTAGGCAATCTTTTGAGGACTACGTAGCATTTCATAAATTAAAGGGCTTTACTCAGCTTTCCAGATGACAGCAACCGACTCATAGTTCAGTCAGGGGAGAACTGTTTGTGTTTTATCCCAAGATGGATTGGAGCAGCTTCTGGCGTGGACTGACACCGATATAAACTGCCTGAGAGTTTTTATAGGGAAGAAATGGAAGACAAATCAAACAGTTTTAAACAGAAGCAACCGCAGTATGCGGCACAAGCCTGTGTTCCCTGTTTGGATATTCACGGGACTAAGAACCAGGACCTGGTTTTCAGATACGGAATGACGGTGTCTTGGCAAGATTCTCATTTGTTGCTCCCTCCATGGGCAAACAGGATATTCTACATCGAGACAGACGGGGTACGCTGACGTCTAACTCTGGATTTTTGATTTTTAATGTGAATTCCATGCGTGGACACCGTGGTCATCTGTAAACTGAGGAAAGCTCCTGATAATACCAGTTCATTTGCAGAAGGTGATATCAGGCCTAGGCAACGGCTCGCAGAGCGTTAGAAATCAATTGCACCGAAGCACTCAATTGAGTTAAGTGTCTCTGCGCAGCTTTTGGGAAAGAACATAGCGCAGTGGTTGTTAGAGAAACAGGAGAATAAGAGGAGATGAATCCTGCTGAGATGGTATCACAGAATGCCAGGGTGACCTCGGGCTAGTCGCTTGTGACCTCTGTAAAATGGAGATAATCACACTTATCTGATTCAAGGAGGTACCGACAGACCTACTGTTCCGTAATTGCTTGGAGATACGTACAGGAAAGGCAATATAACCACTTCTGCTATTAAAATCAGTCAGATGGGTTAGGTTTCTGGAAATATCTACTGGTGACACAATAGCTTTTACCCATCTGTGTAAAAGTGTCAAGTGCCGCTATTATTTTGACCTCATTGATGAAGAAAGGATGGGTGGTCTGGTAGACTGAAGCACATTTTGGCTGGAAGCTATTACCCTTTGAGACGACCTCTTGTTTCAAGTTTCATTGGTGTATCAGAAAAGTTACAGGCAGCAACAACAAGGATTTCTTTAACTCATTCTATAAAAACCCTTAAGTCTGTCTGCCTTGCCTCCTCTGGCTTGCTGCTCCTCTGCACTAATCCTAATATTTTTCCTAATCAACCGTGCACTAATGGCAAGAAGCAGCATCGCTCCCTTCTGCTTTTCACATGACCTTCCTTTTTTAGGGCACTCATTGTATATGTGAAGCTATACCATCCTCAGTTGTCCCACGCTATTAGAGCAGTGCAGATAAATGGAATGCAATACGAAGAAGGGCAGCAATTAATTAACTTAAGAGAAAGAATGAATTAAAAAAAAAAACAATGCCTGAACGAGCAACTACGTGGCTTGAGGTAGGATGGATGGAAATACCTGCAACAGTTTCATGCAGCCATTCAGTTTTAGGGAGAAAAATTGTTCAGGCCAATTTGGGCAGGAGCTCTGTAAGCTGACCATCATGGAAAAGTGCTGTGTTCCATCAATAGGAATCACAAGCAAAGAGGTAGAAGTCTTGCTGTTGAAATGAGACCCAAATATTTGGCCAGGCAGGGTGAGGCAAAAAAGGGGTCACTGTGCCAGCATTTCTTTTAGTGCTACACTCAACCTGGAGCGATCCATGCCAATACTCATTGCACTGCAGTTTTACAGCAGAAATAGCAATAAGGAACCCAAATACTAGCACCTCTGCCTCAAGTGTTCATTTCCTACAACGTGTTCTTGTTTTGCCAGCTGAGTGGATGCACCAGGTTGAACCACTGTCATTTATATCAGCAATGCACCCCCATCCACCCACGCTTCAACCCTTGTCTTGACTAATGCAGGGATCTTTATGCCACGCTCCTTCTGAAATGCTGTGTCCTATCACGTTGCCACGCTACTGCTGCTAGATTTATGGCTATAACTAAATCATCCGATCATACCACTTCTGTGCTGTGCTTCTTCCATTACCACCTAATGTATCAAAAGCATCGATTTTACACTTGTGAGCTTTCCTACTGAAGCACTCCAAGGCCTTGCAGCACTTTATTATATCCCATGCCCACTCCCATAGCTGTCATGCTAATGAGGCATGTGTCGCTACTTTAACTTTGCTGAAGCAGGTCACAGAGCTCGATTCTCCCTTCACGTGGGAGAACCTGCAGTCCAATTCCTGAGCTGTCATGGCTGGCTGATTTTGAATTGTGCCTATGATGACAGAGGCTCTCATTTTACCGGCCTGGCCACAACGCTCCATCCCCCAAACACTGGGAAGAAATATGGCCACTTAGGGTTTCAGAATGCCTTTCCCTATTTGCAGCATGTTGTACTTATCGAACACCTATTCTCCTGAGCTGTCCAAAATGCTGAAATGATAACCTGCTTAACTCCAATCATTTCAAAAGGCAGATTTTTGTTTCTACAATACAGCTCTCATTTCGACAGAAAGAAAATGAAACACTCTCAGATTCAGAGGCTTAAATCGGTGGGACACCTGGAAATATCTTGCAAACCTACAGAAACTTAACATGGCATCAGAAAGCTCAGATCGCCCAGAAAGAAGCAATATATCTGCACAGAACAGGCCCCAGTTGCCTGCAATTTTCTTCCCAGCCAGGGAAGCTAGGACAGGTAAGAAGGACAAAAAGAGAGTGACAACAGTCAGTTTGCAGAAAGGCATCTCAAACCCTCCTGCTATACGTCGCAGGAGTCAATTTATGAGAAATGCCGGTGTCCTAAGAAGTAACAGATTAGGAACAATTAGGAAGCAATTCAGGAGGATCATTCCTGCCTTCTTATTTTAGCCCAACTCCAATGAGGCCTCTTGCCCTTTGGGATACTCACGTTGATTTGGGCTTCGGTAGTTCAAGTACCACGGAGTCACTCGTCTTTCAGCACATCGTTGTTGCTTCTAGTGAAATGCTGTATATTTTCACGCTTCTTCGACATGTCAACATTAATTGATCTTTTGTAAGCAGAAATGTGACAGAAGAAATGTCTGAACTATATTAGCTTCTGTCGTACAATCTTAGGATTTGAGCCATGTGGCCCTTTTACTACACATTATCTGCTTTAAATGGGATAGGCTTTAATGAGTAGGCTTTCTGTAATAGGCCTAATTATTACACAGAAAGACCAAAAAAAAAAAAAAAAAAATCTGTTAAATCTTCCCTGTTTAAAGCCAGGCCGGATTTTGAGGGCGTATTTCTAAAAGGGGTATCTACACTTTGGGATGTCACTGTCCCTTACCCACAGAGATGTGAGCATGGCCCAAGCCAACAATAAAGCCCTGTTCTGCTGTGGATGTATCAATGGGATGGAGCCAAGGCTCACTGCCTCTATTTTCTGTTATACTCAAGGATCTCAAAATCTCTAAAGGCTGTAAGAATTGAACGATGGTCATTATCCTCCGTTTTATTCATGGAGGAGCCAGGTATCGGCGTTTAGGTCTCTTGGCCAAAGCCACAAACTAGGAACAGTCACCAGCCTTCTGACTCCCATTTCTCGGCATTATTTACTGCAGAATACCCACCTTGTAGTAGTGGATTTTGACCTAACTCCAATCACACATTTAAAACACAAAACAACAGTTCCACCTGTATACGGGGTTTTTGTCTCAATTCATACGGCAGGAACTAAAAACAACAATTAAAAAAAACGTTTCACTCTTCCAATTCTCATAGAATCATGGACTCATAGAATTGTTTGGGTTGGAAGGGACCTTGGAGTTCCAACCCCCTGCTACAGGCAGGTACACCTCCCTCCAGGCCATGTTGCTCACAGCTTCATCCAGCCTGGCCTTGAGTGCTTCCAGGGAGGGGGCATCCACAACCTCTCTGGGCAACCTGTGCCAGTGTCTCACCACCCTCACTGTGCCAGCAAAACAAATTATTATGTTGGATGCATATACTGGGGCTTGTAGTCCTCAAAGGCTTAACCCAATTGACTCTTAAGGAACTGTGACAGTCTTTCATACAAATCCCTCCAAGATCAAAGGCTTCTCCTGTGCTGTAACTGTCTATCACACCAGCTTTACAACCGAGCATGGGCACTAAGGGCTTGGTCCTGCTGTTAGACACACGGTTAAGGATTGCCCTCTCTTGAACAAAATATCCCTACTGCTTTGCACCCAGGTACACATGGGAGGGAACTTCAAAGGATGCCCGTGGTTCATACACACATAGCAAGAAGCTGTACTATCTATCTCCTCATGCCATGTTCCAAACATCATTTTTTCAGAAAACTTCAAACTTTCAAAAACCTGCTGTATCCACAGAAGGCCCTCTTCCCTCTGAGCTGCCGTCTCAAACATTCTAACCTGATCCTTCCCGTTCCACCCAGAGCCTCAGAGTTTCCATCCAGAATACCTACAGCTATCACCGCTTTATTCCAGGAATTTGTTGGGGTCACGTGACAGTTTGAAAGCTGTGGTTGAGATTAATAGCGTGTTACAATAAACAGTGAATAATGCAAAGCACAGAAAGGATGGAGGAAGCGGGGGGAGACATCTTCTGAGGCTGTGCAGTTATTGCATGTTTAGTTTGAAAGAACACACAGGTCAGAGTGAGACTTCTGGCATCTTCTCCCTTACAAATTAATCACCGGTTCACAGTGGCCAGCAAACTTCAGCTTATAAATAAAGTTCAAAGCCCCCAGGTCCTCATTTTAAAATGGAGACATATGGCTTGAAAACAGCTAGTAGAACAAGCCTCCCCAAAGTTGGAGCTCGTTCCCAACTGAGAGATCCATTTCATTGCAATAAGATCAGGCAGCCCCGAGTACTGGCATCACACTTCCTTCCTGAATTTTATACCGCTTTGCACTTCCACACCAGCTTTTATGTGGCAAATGGAAAGAGTTCTGATGAGCATCAGCTGTGGCTTCTCAAAG
Organism: Numida meleagris; assembly: GCF_002078875.1. Taxonomy (NCBI): domain Eukaryota; kingdom Metazoa; phylum Chordata; class Aves; order Galliformes; family Numididae; genus Numida; species Numida meleagris. Next base: position 190,301,238 of record NC_034409.1, on the reverse strand, counting down.
CGTAGAAGAGACACCACCCTGCTGGGATGGAGGGCACACGCGGCATCATACAGTACCCTCACCCACAGAGATGATACGGACCCAGAAATAAAGAGCTCGGAGCTGTGCACCCAAAAAACTGAAAAGATTTAGAAAAATGATTAGCCCTCTCCCTGAAAACTGGTGCCTGTAAGGATGGAGACACAGGTCCCTTCGTCTCATTCGCGATAGTGTAAGTCATGGTTAAATCCAGTAATACCAATTGATTAATAGGGATGAGGAGATCGTTTGGAAGGATACTGAAGCCAACAGCTTGCTATATCCTCCGTTTAGAATGGAGAAAAGCGAGGTTAAGTTCTTTAGCTGAGAAGCCTGTGGCAGAAACTAGAAGGCTGAATTCCTCATACTTGCTCCAGTCTCTGGACAGCTCTGCCTTCAACGTTTTGTTCTTCTAAAGCTGCCCAGAAGCATTTTTTTTCTACGCAGAATCTGCTCCTTCGGAGGCTTTGTTCCTTGTTAGTCACAAACCTCTTGGTATAACCCAAAGTAGACCAAAACACTGGCAGTCCTGCAGTGAAAAAGCATCTAATGGGCCATAAATTAATGTTTCATTTCCTTTAATAGCGCAATGATTAATTCCTTCTTCAGAGCAAGATTTTGTTGCACATTTGATGGTTACACTATAAAGGAAGAAACAGGTTTTCTTAACATCGGAAAGGATCAAAGCCAGAATGCTGCTATTTTTGTTTGTGCTCTTGTAGATTGACTCTTCAAATAGGTTTTTCTCCCCAATTTTGTAAGAAAAAAAGGTAAAAAAAAAAAAAAAATCCATCTCAGATAAGACCTTGCACAGCTTGTCAAGTTTCAACTCACAGTGAATTTTTACTGCAGATATAAAGCTCTGAAAGTAGGGGTTTCTAATGGAAATGCTGACATAACCTTAACTATACCAATGCTGCTGTAATGCTCAGGTTACCAGGAATATTTCTGCTGCCAATTCAGTTTAACAAGTCTGAATGCATATAATTTGTTCCAGTTGTCTTTCCTCAGAGTGGGGCTCCTTTGTGCACACTTTTCAATGTGGCTTGCATTAAAAGAAAGAAGAAAAAAATCCCTACTCCTATGTAAATTCATATACACACTGATACGGTTTTATCACAGCTAAAAAGCTATAAATCTGCTTTAACTGATTCAGCGTGTTCCCTACTGGCCTGGAAAGGTGACTCATTTCATTGCTGCCCTTCACTGAATGTGACAATCATAACTTTGCTTTGTTCTCTTTGGGATATTTATTCTTTGCAAAAAAAAAATCCTGACTCTGTGTGTATTCAGATTATCTGCTCCTGACCAAACCTCCCTTGGTTTGAGCCAAAAGGATTTGAGCTGGGTCAGGATTTGACCCTCGTTATGCCAGGAATCTAATCTGAATGCCTCCCACCGATAGCCAGCGATACGAATCTGGTCCTATAGCAAATGATTTGCTTCTCACCTTTGGCTCATCCTGAAGCCAAACAGCTGCCAGGTTAAACAAACACCCTCGGGGATGCAGAGTAAATTCAAGGGGCAAGAGCCTAAGGGAGAGCAAGGCAAGCGGGCACTTCAGGAGCTTCCCAGCCTCCGAAAGATCTGCAGCTCGCAGGCTGGAATCTTTCTGAGCTTTCCTCTTGGCAGCAAGAGTGAAACAGGAGGAACAAAAACTCAACAGGACTGCTCCACCGCTCAGTGAATAGGAGCAGGAATAATTCATGACCTGATCCTCCTCACATCTGCCGGTTTACAACTTCTTCCTTGATGTTCCAGGCTCTAAGAGGCAATGGCTGGTGCTTGGGAATTCTCAACCTGAACTCTGTTGTCAGCTTTACCACCGAGAGAAATTTGGAGGAACGATTTGAGCACAATTTATTTAAACGAGTCAGTGAATTATTGGATGGCTTCCGTGAAATTAGTGGGAAAATCATGCAGATGACAGCTGGGAAAAGCAATCCAAAATGACCGGATAGATCCAAAAGAACTTCTCAAGCTTCTAGTCAGCCAGAAATCTTTCCACATTGAGTGGAAAAAGAGGCATCTCCTAAGGCTGATTCACACCCTGGTGGCCTGAAATGCCTCTCACTAAATTGAAAGCTTATGATTCATATGTTTCTTGCTTCGTTTTCTGACTGAAATGAAAAGGGAGACGTTTAGGCGACGGTATCTCAGGTTGAGCTCTGAACATTTATCGTTCCCAAATCATAAATTCAGTGAAAAATTATGAAGAACAGGTTTGCAAGAGTCTTTTTCCCAAGCCCTTTGCTATAACCTTTTTCTACAATCATCGCTCTCCTGAACACTTTCTTTGCTATGAATGTTTTTAAACAATTGCTAAGCTAAACATCTTTCTAAGCTGTTCTTCTCCTTAAGATGTTTTTTTCCCTGAGCTTCTGAGATGTTTGGGGGGAGGTCTGACGTTCGGATAGGGAACACAATAATCCAAAGAAGATTTTTAATTTCTTAAAAGACACTCTGGGAATGATTGGCTCCATCTTCCTGTGCCTCAGTTTCCCTTCTGTAATTGTGAATTATCATTGTAAGTAACATGGACCGCTTAAGGGCCCTGGAAATGTTTGATAAAGGATGCAGAGATTCATTATTATTCTTATTTAGCATGCTTACTCAAGTAGTAAACAGCAAAGCATCACAAAGCGCAGAGGAGACACAGTCAGAGAAAGGACCTTCCATCAACAGACCTTTGTGGGGGAAAATATGATTAGATAAAACAAAAGTGAATTTAATTTGGGATTTTTTATTAATTATTAGATGGGGAAAGTATCAATCACTGCGATTACATTATCAAAGGTTCTTTTGCTCTCCTCAGTCAGATCCCAGCAAATTCTCCACTTCGAAGAAACCTTACATGGTACCATTCTCTCCCTGAAATGCTTTAATATTCTGTGCCTTTGGAGATCCCTGCTGCAGTTTGATTTCCTCTCTTCCATCCCAGTGCTGTAACGGCGTAGCGCTGTGCAGGACTCCTACAGGACAGCTGACAAGCCTGAAGTTGGGTGTGAGGATCAGAGGGGTGCTGCCTGATGCAAAGCAGGCCGACACACAGCTCAGCCTTTCAGCTGCTCAAGTGGGGCTGCAGAATGAGCCTGAAAACCGCAGCGTCCGCGCAGCTGGGTCAGCTTGCACTTATTAACCGTGCAGCACTGAACGCAGCAAGGACACCAAAGAAACAAGCACTGAGCACATACATAGATGGATTAAAACCTTTCAGCTCTTTGGGGGCAGAAAGCGTGCTGTATTTTCGGATTGCTTCTTTTTAACCACTGAAAGAATCCAGCCACAGCAGCAGCAGCCGCAGATGATCTGGTCAGTTGCTCACTGTAAAGTGCCAGGAACCTAGAGTTTATATCAAATTAAACAGAGAGATCACAAACAAGTCTGCAGCAGTCCTCGTCAGCCTTTTTCTGAAGGTTTTATCTTCGTAAATCTAGGCCAAATCACTCAACAAAAAGGAAGAAAGTTCTTTCTTAAGGATAGGAAAGGGAGGAAAATTAGAAATGGCGAATGTCTTCAACAGCTCAAGGCTGATCATTAATGATAAAAAATCCCAAGCAGAAAACAGTACGCGTTATTCAGGCTACAAATCAGAATGTCTAGACAGGGTCAGTACAGTCAGAAATGAGAAGGAAGATCTCAGAGAAACCTCCTGCTTCAGCACTCAGAACAAAGAAAAAGTGGCAAAGACAGCACACAAATCTGCATTAGCTTCCTGACCACAGATTTCGTTGGCCAAGTGGCTTGTTCATGCAGACCCCACTATGTGAAGCAATATGCTGTGTTGCTTTGTAGGTTGGTTGGCTTTTTTTTTGTCTTGTGGGTCCTGATTTTGTCTATTTTCAATTGAAATCAGTGATCCTATGAAAACTGCACTTGTCTCTTAGCACACTGGAATATTTATGTATGTACTCAATGTTGCTTTCCCTCCTCTCCTCCACTAACAACACAACCTGTGCCAGAGGCGAGGGCTGCACTGTCCATGCTTCACACAACACTAAACACACCTCTTGGAATTCAAAGTTCAATAATACAGTGAATCATGCCTTTACCTACCATCTATCGACAGCAGCAGTGTCACTTTGGGTGAGTGGGAGTGTGACCTTCCACTTTTTTGTGATTAAATTACCTTACGGGTAGTAAAGGAGCTTCAATCAGTGGGGAACAAGAAGAGGCAGCACTGGGAATAAGGATGTGTTCAAGGGAGAAGTCAAAGAAATTGGGGTACGCATATTCAGAAGTGGATGGTAAGACTAAATCTGTTGTCTCAGTTCCTTCTCACAGAGACTTCAATATATGTTATCTCCAGCGTCACGTAAATAAAGTAACTTCTAGGTCCAGAGAGTTTTAGATATTCTTAAAATTTGCTGCAGTCATCTCACTTCTGCTAGAATTAAACAAAATCTATGCCCTGGCCTCTGAAATTCCATATGAGAATATTAAAATTTCCAAAACGAGGAGTGATTTTGGGTCTTCTGGGTCCCATCTGCGGACACTGTTCCAAAATGCTGCTATCCATCCTCCCTGTCTGCCTGATAGGAGTAAGTTAGAGAAACACACCAGGCCCCACCAAATGACAAAAGCACGCATCGCACTGAGTGACTGCTCACTGATGAAAGAGCTGGAAGAAGTCACACGCACTTTGGCTCAGACTTACAAGGCAGCATGGTCAGTGCTCCCAGAGGAATTTGGATGTCAGACTTCCACGCATTTCATATATTTTTCAGAGTCTGTTATTTGTCACTCTGCACACCAGCTCCCCATGGGGACAACAGCCTTTTCCCTGCCTCACAGGCACTGCGCCCACTGATGTCCCCAGATGCTGCAGGGAGCGGACAGCGGCGGCCAGGCCAATGAGCTCTTCCTAAACACCATTCCCCAAAGATACTGGATGGTTTTTTTAATTAGTTTTCATGGTCTTTACTGGTTCAAATGGAAGAGAGTGGCTCTCTCCCAGTCAATCAGCAACTTTCATGTCTCTTTCCTTGGCTGGAGCTCCACCTTTCCCAGCACCCTCCTGGAAGCTCACTGCTGGTGCTTCTCCTCCCAGTGCTGCTGGACACTGCACAGACTGATGTTCCAAGCCTACAGAGTAATTTTACTTCTTAAAACAATCAGGTTAAGGATCAAATGCCTTCTCTTATCAGTCAGATACACAAGTACCAGCGCATCTTAGATGTCTTTTCCAACCTTAATGATTCTACAGCATACATACAAAGGACTGATGAAAAACCTGAAGAAGTGATTAGTAATGTGGAAGGACCACCGTGATGCCATAGGGCAGCCTACTTTTCAAATAGTGCTGAAATCCCTAAACTGGGCTTTTAATTTGTTGCTTTCTGAAGGGAAATATACTGAAACGGAGACATTCACATCCTAGTTCATTTGCGTAATTTCAGGTAAAACAAACCAAAAAAATGACTCTGGAGTTGATACAAATAAAAGCAGATCAAAGTCTGAAAAGTCTTCTTTTCCTTAAAGTTAAGTACCTGCTGATAGTGTAAACATAATAAGAATTAGGGATTTTTCATGTTCAAAGTGGCTTTGACTTTTTCCTTATAAGTAAATAAAGGCTTGTAATTCATCTAATAGAAAATTAAAAGCCCTAAAAGGCGCCTGCATATTTATATACTTGTTAGATCGTTCCAGCCTTTATTTGAAAGTTTACTTGGACATTTTCCTGGAAATATAGAAATTATATTATAGACATTATTACCTTTCTGGAATGAAAGGCACTTAGATAGAATAGCCTACTGTATCTTCAAAAAGTAGCATGCTTCTTAAGTTCCATGTGCATTATATTTGCGATTTACATGGGGATTTGTAACAGCAGTGCTGCTCCCTGGGTGTTACTTTGGATGGACTTCTCTGAGGCTGAGTTTACACAGCTGTGGAAGGAAAACCTACCCACAATCAATTAAAAAGTGCAACACAAATCCTTCGGACAGCATTCTCAGGCTGTCCTGCTGCTGAGACAGCTACTATTCTCCTGGAATGAGTGCTCTAACTGCATTAAACTTAGTCCTAAGCAAAATAAGCTTCTACTAATTTTCACCATTTAAGAAACATAAAGACCTGCCTTTGTCATTTAAACTTTAAGCTGACTAAGCCTCATAGAAACAGAACCTTATGGGACTAAAGCAATTAAATCTATTTACAAAGGTCAGAAGAGTATCTGGGCTTTAGACATGATGGGCTTGTACGGTCTGTGGTTCTTATTCATGCAGACTCTCAGATTATGGGTTGACAGGTGGCATAGGAAGTTATCTTTGCTTTTCTCCTGATAGCAGAGTGATGCTGAGGTGGTACAATGAGGTCACCAGTGTGCTGGTATTACCTGCACTTCTGATTGCTGAACAAGTAGGATAACCACACAAATGAGACTCCAGACACCCTGTCTTTGTGAGGGACGTATTTATTGCCAACCTGCTGAATCCTACACACAAAGAAGGCTTCGGGGAATGCTGAATGTCTACAAGCCAATGCAAAAAGCACTGAGAAGAAAGGAAGGAGGATAAATAAGCAGGCAGCTGAAAAGCCTCAAGTCTAACTAACTCACCAGCACATCAATAATACAATAACGTCGTCAACCCACCATGGACTCTGAACAATGCTTTTTCTGTTGTTCTGCTAATTAGTAAAAGGAGAGATTAAGGTCTTTAATCTCACTTGCTTTCTTTTTCTCCCCTCCTTTTACCTGGAGGCTGTGTGTGTATGTGTACATATATATTCCCTAAATGAACAAAGAGAAAGCACATCCATCACAATGTCGAAAGCATGAGGTGGGGTATGAGTTTGGCTTTATTTCCAACAAGAGTGTCATCTACATGATTTCAGATTTAAATGTGCTGCGACTGCCAGGAGTCAGATGTGTGTGTGTGTGTTGCAGGGTGGGAGGGGAGGGGGAAAGCTGAACAGAGGATATGAATTTTAAGCAGTTTCCTGAATGAACGACACTGTATTTCCCCCTGCTCTCCTTAGGATGACAATTCAGAGGAGATAACCTTCTCCTTTGAAAAGCCCTGAAGGGAAAGTTTGTTTTTACCATGACAAATGCAACAAAAGAAAAGAAGAGGGGAGCTGGGAAAAGGGTGGTGGTGAGGGGGGACAAATTAAATGTCAAACTTTCTCTCCTTACTTAGAGATAACAGCGTAGTAGGAAAACTTCCTAGAAGCTTAACATAAACGGAGTTAAGCTGTTGCCAGCTGCAGTAAACCTCTCCCTCACCTTTCCTTCTCTCTTTCAAGATATCTTTGAATGCCCTCTCCTTCATCATAAATCAGACCTGCGAGCAATTATCACTCAAGCCGGATGGCAGCGGCCTGAGTGGCCACTGCTCTTCCACCATCGTAATCTGTACTTTGTCAGGTTACACTCCCCTTGATGAAATCTCACATCTCCTTGCCAATGAGCATTACCTCTCTCTTTATGACTCATTGTCTTGCAGCAGAGAGCTGTGAATCTCATTCTTCTTCAGATTGGGTTGAGCGGGTCCAACATTGGCTGAGCTCCTATGTGGGGAATCTCAGGGCATCCCGGCGTATGGGGTCTGATCTCCCATTTGGGGAATCTCAGGGCATAACTGGGCATGGAGCCTTGCCTCAGACACTCACCAACAGGCATCTCTCAGCCCCTCACGGGGCAATGTGGCCGCACAAACCCATGTTTGAGGGTGAGCGTGATGCGTGTGTGCCGGTCACAGCCCCGGCTGCGGCTTTTCGGCACAGTTTCTGCACTTTGGCTCTTCCAGCCCTAGGTGACAGGTCGAGGGGGCCCTCCCAGAGAAAGGGGTGCTCTGGGGGAGTGTTTTAGCCCACAAAGTGAATAATAAGGAAAACGAAAGGGAGGGACCCCCAGCTTTTAACTCACTTGTAAGCTGCACTTAAACTTTCAAGTTTCTGAGCTCTGCTCAGGTACCACGGTGAGCTCATCCCTCGCCTCAGCCACACAGCAGCACCCACCTTTCCAAAAGAGCATTTCGCACGCGGTACGGAGTGATTTATAAATACTTTCACCCCTTTACTCCCCTCTATTCTACACTTTCCCCACAAAACCCAACACCAAACCCCGACCGGCCGGCAAACCCCCGCGCACGGCTGTCAGACGAGCAAATAAAGGACGGAGAAAGAAGTCACTCACCGTTGGCGGCGACACAGAGGTTTCCAGAGCCGCTTTGAACTAAGAATGAGTTAGGGACAAACTCTTCCTCAGAGTCAGAGTCCGCGGGCGGCTGGGCCGCGCCGTTGCCCAGCAACCGCCCCGCGCCATCATTGGCCGGCGGCGAAGGGGGGGGGGAGGGGGACTGCTCGGGGGGAGTGGAGGAGGCGGACGAACAGCGCAGGGGAGGACCTGCGGGCCACAAACACACACGGACGGACACACAGAGAGAGAGAGAGAGAGAGAAAAAAAAAAAGAAAGAAAATAAACAACGCAGTGACAAAACGCAGACAGACAAAATAAAGTCGGGCTAGGGCGTTGGGAAAGGGGTGCCCGCGGTGCTTTGCCCGCTGTGGAGCACTGCGCATGGCTGCCCGCAGGCGGCTTCAATGAGGGGCATCCTCAGGACCCAGCCACCCCCTAAAACTAAAATCCGTACTTTTGTAGGGTTTTGGCACCTGGTGCAACCCTTGGTGCAAGGCACACTTCGTGCCACAGCGCGGGCGCTGCCAGTGAGGCAGTGAGCCGATACCGGGCTGCAATGTGCTGAAGGAAAAGTTTTGTGTGACATTTTATGAGGTAATTTTTTTCGCATTTCGCATCAAGACACTCTCATCCCTTTCAGGATGAGATTTAACCGTGTCCTTGTCAAGTTTTTGAGGCAAAAAAAATGCCTTGGAAGGCTCAGGGAGGAGCTGGTGTAGCTGTGTGCTGTTGAAGCACACCAACGAAGTCAAACAGGCAAACTCAGCACAGGTCCACTTCAGTAAATAAATCACCACAAATGCAGCTTTCACAAGAAATTAGCTCCTCGCATAACATTTTGTATGAAGCTGCATTTGATGAAGGAAGAGTTCCTGGTGACATCAAGGAAGTGGGATCAGGTACATGGAGATGAAATAGACCCAATTTGAAAAACACACCATCAGCAGTTAGTGGTATCAGGGCCTTATTCCAAACAGATTTTGGATTTCTCAGATCAGGTAGGAATTTGGAAACACTGAACTGGTGAAATCAGGGGAATGCAGAGGTCAGATATGCGCAGTACCTCAGTAAAAAACATGGGGTAATGAACACAGACGTATAATAGGTTAAAATACAGGACAATGCATTTAAACATGAATATATCCCCTTGACACATTTTGATATGAAAGCCATTATGCTTAATTCCCCACATCTTCCCAAATGCTGAAATGTTTTCATGCAAAATTCATCAAAATGAAAGAGTAACAGCACAAGAAAACGAGTAAACATAAAAACATTCTGTTTCTTAAAAAAAAAAAAAAGAAAAACATATTTTGAACATAACATAGCAGACAACATAACTGTACAGTATTTCTTACTAAGCACAACATGAACACTATAGGAAAGCACACAAACCAAAAACAATGAAGTGGGTTTAACATTTAAATCCCCCCAAACTGGTTCTATTTGAAGTTTCTTTGCCTTCATTTTTTCTCATGATAAGACCTTGGATGTTGCCTCCCTGGCATATGCAGGTCTTATAAGTTGCAAATTATAATCAGAGCAGAAATTGTGGTTTTGGAGCAAAGCCTGAGGCGAGGGAAGACCATAGGACTGTGCCTGTGCTCAGAGACAAGTGACTTCCCAGAGAGGAAACCAGACCTGGTAGAGAGCCTATGTTTTCTTGCATGTGTGCCAGTCTGTGCAGCTTGCAGACTGCATGTGGGAAATTGTGAGCCCTGTGTATTTTGTTTTGTGGAGTTATCTGTTATCCTCCTCTAGGAGTGTTGCCTTTTAGGAATCTGTAGCCTACTTCACACTCCCTGACCCTTTTCACAGTACCAAGGCTGCAGCCTTTCCATTATGTTAACTGTAGGTAGGAGATGGAGAGAGTAAACAAAACAAAACAAAACAAAAGGGGTGAGGGCTATGTGCAATGCTCCATGGTACTGTGGGAAGCCCTGAAGGATGTTCAGCAGGTAGAAGCAGAGGAAAGTCCAACAAGTAGGCTCAGAGTGACAGCTCAAGCATCAGCCATGCCACAGACATCCTGTGTTTAGCCCCACTCACAGAATTCTAGAATCCTAGAATCAAAGAATCACTGAATGGATTGAATTGGAAGGGACCTTAAAACCTGTTTAGTTCCAACCCCCTGCCATGGGCTGGTTGCCCCCCACCAGCTCAGGCTGCCCAGGGTCCCATCCAGCCTGGCCTTGGGCACCTCCAGGGATGGGACACACATGGCTCTCTGGGCAGCCTGTGTCAGGGCCTCACCACTTGATGAGCAAAGAATTTCCTCCTAATACCTAGTCTGAATCTCTCCTCTTTTAGTTTAAAACCATTCCCGCTTCTCCTATCACTATTAGACTATGTAAAAAGTCAGTCTCCCTCCTGTTTATAAGCTCTCCACAGATACTGGAAGGCCACAATGAGGTCTCCCTGGAGCCTTCTCTTCTCCAGGCTGAACAAGCCCAGCTGCCTCAGCCTTTCTATGTAGGAGAGGTATACCAGCCCTCTGATTGTCACCCAGCCTGTGCTGTTTATCTGTGAAACAGGTTGACAGTGCACCCTTACACTACAGTGGGAATTACAGAAGGAAATTTCTGAAAAATCATCAGGCACTAATAGGAGGAAGACTACAGAAACACAGATAATGAGAGACTTCTGTCACAGTCCCATGAAAAAGGCAAGTGCCGCTTGCAGTTGTGGATTCAAGCATATGCAGAGACTATTTCTTTTGTGTCCTTCTTTGAGCAAGGACAAGATACAGGTCAGATCATACTGTCCTTCATCCCACACACCTCTGCCCTTTAGCAGATGAGCACAGCTTTGCAGTGTCACAGGCCATAATATGCAAATGGCTCTGGAGATTCAGCTCTTCTCTGCTGTGCTCTTGAAGGATCCAAGTCTACTCTGCGTCATCCTCTTGTTGCAGTGCACTTTTGATGAGCCCTGACGTGTAATGATGTTTAAATCATGTCTTTAATTTGCTATGCATTTGTTAAAAACAGGATTATGTGTATTTCTCATACTCCATAGTCAGAGCCTGCATTCTAGTCTGATGATAAGTAAAATGAAAAGAAATTGTTAATCTGAGTCTTCCTATAGTCCCATGCAGTTCTTTGTAACTTGAGGACACATTTTTCCAGCCATTCCAAGAGACAAACTAGAATAAAAAAATTATGTCAAGCCAATTATATCAAGCCTCTGCCTCATTTATCTAAAGCCTGGTGAAAATGCATAACATAAGTTCATGATAGGACTAACCTTGACAAAAAAAAAAATGTAGTAAATGAAAAGGAGAGTCCTAATGCTGTCCCCGTGTTTTTGTTAGACATCATACTTGGTGTATCTGTACATGAACTCTGTAGACCAGACATAAAGACCAGCAGCAGAATGAGCTGAATTTGGAACTGTAACCCTTAAAGCAAAATGTTTGTGCCTTTTCCATGTAACATCAGAACCTGTCTTCCATTTCCACACGGTTGCAAGTTGGGGTTTTGGTATAGGCTTTCCTCCATCTCCCAGTATTTTAATTGTGGCAAGGATAAAATACAATTCACAAGGAAAAAAAAAAAAAAGTACTCTATGAAAACTTTAAATTTTAATCAACTGCACCACTGCAGATTGCACACAGGAAGTTCCCGTGGGCTTTCATGGTCGTTACGTGCGCTTTCAGCAGTGTGCGAACTGACCTTTACAAGGGAAGATTCCTTAGGAATCGTGCATACTAACCACGTTACTGAGGGCTGTGCTGCTGTGAAGGGCACTGGTGCATACAACCACATTCTCTGAAAAGTTCCCTCTTGGGCAAGCAATGCTGGGGTGGATGCAATGGGAGATTTTACAGGCTACTGGATGGAAGGTGTGGGATGATCAGCTCTGCTGGCAACATCCAGTTAAAGTGCATGAGGAGCAAAGCAATACCTTCCTTCTTAACATCTCAGCAACTATGTAGACAAGTGTATCTTAAGTTGCGGATTCTTTAAGAGAATTGCCTCCTTTTCTCTGCTTGGACAGAAAGCCAAAAATTAAATCTGACCTTTTCACAAAAAATAAACCAAGAGAGAGATGAAAGATACAAGTCCAAGTATCCTTCTCAGACAAGTATCTCATTGAATTTACTGTAATTGCAGGTCCAAGTAAAACAAGCAGGATTCGGCCCATAAACTTTCATTCCAGCTTTCAGAGCAAAATTTCTAATTGATTAGCACAAAATGAATTCACAGCAATACTGGGTTGCTATGGAACCTGAGCAAGTAGGCCAAGTCACTTTGCGGTATGTGCCATTTCTCCTTCAAAGATACAAAACAGAAGGACTAGATAACACATTCATTATGCACACTCTTGCAATTTGGAAAGTAACTCAAAGAAAAACAAAACGGGATCCAAGTACAGGCCCCTTGGCATCAATTTGTTACAATCTTATATAATATATCCGCTTGCAGTGAACAGTCAAAATTATGTTCTTTGGACTTGAGGCAGGAATAATACAAAAGTTGAATGTCTCTGTATGAATGATCAGTTGCTTGCACAAATTTGGACGAAAACAGAACATAAAGTTGTATTTTATCTGTGTGCCAGGATTTCGGATTAAGATTAAAAATATCAGGGAAAGATATGTTACAGTCTCCAATAGATTTATGAAACTGCTTAGCAAACACAAACTTTGGAACTAGGCTAACACAAAGAATGTGTTTCCCAACTTAACCATGGAACTCTGCAAAATTGAGGCAACCGCTTTAAATTTAGTGAAGAGGCAGACCAGTGCAGACTCTAAATAGTTAGGGGAAAATAAGACAAACAGTAAACATGCCTTCAGTTTATGCTACACATTTGGCTGTAATATTTCAAAATGCTGTGTGTTTCTAGAGTTACTCTGTTATGTGGAGATTCTGGCCTTCAGAGATGAAGAGCTGATCTAAAACGTGTGCACTCATCTAGTGTGAACAGAAAGGCTGCCAGGAATACAGAACACTCAAAGAGATACTTTTAGATGAAGGACAGTAAATTTTTTCAGAGGCTGTATTCTGCAGAATATGCCCATATGTTTACAATTTGACTCGAAAGAGTTAGAAAAGTGTACAAATGCTGACTTCTCACGGAACAGATGCTGCAAGACAATGGAATTTAATAGTGGCCAGTATACCCAGAGTGGTATTATCTGCAATCAATAAATCATTAATATCCTTTTTTTCCCCACGGTATCTTCTATCAGGCTTCAGACAGGAATCTTTAAGATCTTCACAAGCATTGAGAATGTAAGCTTTGAAATTGACAGAAATCCTGGGGTCTGTTATCAGATTGGCTGATAAAACGGGATTGTCTGGGGAGCAGACTTGTACTTCTTACCGATAAGGGAACTGAGGCACAGAGAAGTGCAAATGCTTCAAAATGCTACTGCTTCCTGTATCTGTGTACTGTACCGCTAATCACCGATAAAACAGCTTGTTTTTCAACCCTCAGAATATTTTAAATCAGGAATTACCACTGTCACAGAGGGCTAGGGGAAGGCAAGCAGAAGTACGATTGTCATAGAGCAGCTACAGTAGTTATCAGGTAAGAACTTCTGCGTTAAGTCATGCCGCTGAAAATGCATAGCTTTATGCAGCTTCAAATATGAATGTCTGTAACAGTGGGACTGGATGAAACTTAATGACAGAGGCAGCTCAAGCACCGTTACAAATAAAAGTACATCACAGCCCAGCTCTGGCCTTAATATGTGGAATGGGAGTTGGTAGGAAGGCTGTATAAATGCAGCCAAGTAGAGTGCCAGCTGGGTTTATTATCCTGTCAAAAGAAAGAGTGTAAACAGATGCTCTTGTCTTCCCTTCTCCTTGCACAATGGTTTTGAGCGATCTTTATTGACATCCAAACTAAATCTTATTGATCTATATTAAAATCTTAGCTAGTCTTGAGCTGGAGAAAGCCATGACCTGTTTACACAATGGAAGCACATAGGTACCTCTATCTGGCAAAACAAGTTAATTAATAAATAAATGTAACACTCAGGCAATTTCATCCCACAGCATATCTGATTGATTAAAACCCCACAAACATGAAGAAGAACTGCAGGGCTGAGATCTCGGTATGTGAAAGGCCCGGACTGGTGGCAAGCAGTGGGCATCAGGACATCCCAGCAGCACCTCCAAGGTGGATCGCTGACACGTTGGACAAGGTGGGAGGGGAGATGGCCCACAGGATATGAAAGGCAGTGATTTACTCTGGTAGTATTGCAGAGCATCGAAGATCCTGCTGTGCTGAGGAGGGGAGTAGGATAATATCTGCCATTTAACTTTTCCAAGTGAGGGAGAACATAGTATTTGAAGACAAATGCTGATTATCACATGTTAAAAGACTGCTTTCTTAGCATCCATGAGACTCACTCCTTCAGAGATGAAGAAAGGAGGAATTTTCCTGATGGACAAACATTGTTCATGCCTTTCTCTTGGCAGCATATCGTGCCGTTCCTGGAGACAGCATAAAACACCACCAGAAAAAGAGCAAGCTGAACTAGCTGCCTGGCAAAATGTGTCACTGAATCATAGGAGAAAAGAATTGTGCAGATTTATTGCTGTTCCTTAACAATAGGTGGTCACAACATTGTTAGCTCAACGGGGAATATATATATTGTGTTTAAAATTGATTTAAAAAGCAGTCTTGGAAAACTACTCTTAGTTACTTATATTTTCTGAATTTCCACCTGCACTTACGTTTATTTTATTTAATTTAATTCTGTGTATTTGATTTATAGCTATGGAGCCAGAGGGGAAAATAAATGAAATAAAGGGGACAAATGAATATCATCTTAACAAGAAAAACCTGGGCAGCTGCCATGTCACCAAAATTAAGAAATGAATAGTTGGGCCTTGAAAATGCAAAATAATCACATGCCCTATATGAAGACTGGCATATTGGGAAAAGGGGCCATGCAAGGTTAAGAAGAAATGAATAAATTCACTTGGACTGAAATGGGGTATGAAGAACATATGTTACGCAGACTTCACCAGCCTTGTGGGTGATTTGTGTTATTCATTGCAAGCTGTGGTTTTTTTTTTTTTCCTTCCCTTTGATACAAAGAGAAGCAATAGTTCTCTTTATCATTGTGCAAGGATGGGATAATTTCTATCAAGGAGGTCACAAAGTCATCGTCCGTGGGAACTCCAGAACATCCTTGTTCGGACAGGGCGGAGCATGGGCTGACCTTCCTCTGGCTGGAAAACATCTAGAATGTGTGCAACCCGTGCTATCTGCCTCTGTCCCAGTGCAGATTATGGACTGGGCATTTGAGCCTTCTGTAATTATTCTGCATATGAATCAGAAGGTGGAAAGGGATGAGAAATAACCTAGACCTCAGGTCTCCTTTTCCCCAGCTCTTGAGGTTATTAACCCAGCCCAAAACAGCAGAAAACAATTACCCATTGAGCAAGATGAAGAGGAGCAGGGAGGAAATTGTTCCCTTCTGAAATTCAGTTCCTCTGGGGTTAGAGGTGCTCCGGAGAAGCAAAGCAGCACTTACAATTTTTTTTTTGCCAACACAAGAAAATAATACGGCAGATTTTCAGAAAATTACATGGGCAATTGCCTGAGCCAGATACTCAGCTTGCTCATTTGTAGGCACAACAGTAGAAACAGATTGTGTAAGTTAGCTACACAATTTTCCGAGCATCATACACCAAGGCTGAGATTGTGCTGTTATTCAAAAACAAAACCAGGTAATTTAATTTCCAAATATATGGGATATCGCTCGTATCTCTTTCAAAATCAAAGAAATACAGATCAAGAAAGAGACTCTTCTGATTGCACCAGCATAAACAATTCTAATCACCACAGCACATTTATATAATTCCTTGTGAAATATTTATGCGAGTAGTTCGCATAATCTCAAGTTTTAAGGGAAGCACAAGCTCCTAATTATGGATCAGCATTACAAAAGCTCATGCAGCTTTACTCAAACTCAACTTGTAAAAGAATAATGTAATCAGTAGGAAGGCTGATGAGCTGCCCGTGAAATGGCCTCTCTCAATCTGACACTAATGCTCTATCTGATCCAAAACACCCAATATAAAGTATAATGTTCTTTGCAAATGATTACATGCAAATCTCCTAAAAGGTCCGTTCTCCTGTATTTGAACACCAAACTGTAGGCTTTGTAGAAATTGCTTTCTCTAAGCTTTATGCTAACAAAAAGGTTTACTCTAGCCTTGCAAAACTATGTAGTGATTGGCTAGGTCAAGGCAAAGCACCCTTTCTTATTGCTTTTAACCTTCCAGAGAAGTGTTAATGTATATGGACCACTGTAATACTTTTTCACCTGCCTCAGGAAATAACATTTATGCAAATATCATCTAGTGTTGTCTTACAGGCAAAAGACCAACAAATGCAAAAGCTCAGCTCATGATCATTGCTACTCTTTGGGACCTGTGCAATGAGCCCTGGCTGGTGCAGATGGGTAGGTATTTATGTAGAATATTATGCCTGGCAAGACACAATGAGGCAAACTATGTTGTTAAGGAATAAAATGTATATCTTCCCCTGTTACAAAAGGAGGATCTCTTGAAAGGAATAAAGGTTGTAATTCTAGGAGAAATCCAGGAATACTGGGGAGGAAATGAATGAATAGATAATGCGGCATTGCACAGCATAGTCGCTATAGGGCTCCGTGCAGTCAGGGCAAGCACAGCTCCACTTTCCAGACGCCACTTATCCTGTCTGCAATTTGAATTGGACTGTTATTTCTTTTCATTGATTAGACGGGGAGACTTGGGTTTCTGGTTGGATATTAGGAAAAATTTCTTCTCCAGAAGAGTGGTAATGCATTGGAACAGGCTGCCCAGGGAGGTGGTGGAGTCACCATCCCTGGAGATGTTCAAGAAAAGGGTAAATGTGGCACTGAGAGACAAGGCTTAGAGGTCATGGAGATGGTTCAGAAGTTGGACTAGATCTTAGTGATCTTTTCCAACCTTGAGTTTACGATTCTATGATTTCATGTGTGGGTGATCCTAAATCACATGCCTAAATGAATGTGGCATGAACTCTGCCTGGGCTTCATGTCTAGAACCTGTCTGAACACAAGAGAATCTCTCTGAGACATTTTTCTCAGTGATGTTTCACTTGCTCCATAATACCTGAGGCCCTATCAGATGCACAGACTTAGCACTTGCCTTCCAAGCTCACAAAGATGCTGAATGGAAGCAATGCAAGCTGACTAAACCCACAGCAGCTAGAGATAAAAGTTGTAGTGAAGGAGAATTTTGAAGCCATGATATTTTATGCTTCTCTTGGAAAGAAACATAATCTGCCTGAGTAAGGACAGTCCAAGGAAAACATGAGGTTGGAGGTCTCTGCAGCGTGACAAAGAGGTACCAAAGTTACAGTACAGTGAGAATGCAAGCCATCTAGTTATAAACTCCCTGGGGGTGAAATTTGGGGTGAGAAGAATGTGGCCTGAATAAAGAGATCGTATCTGTTCCTATTTTGGTTAAAATTACTGTTGGCTTTCTGTGCTACATTAAAACTAATGAACTTGTTTAGCCTTTTATCCTTATTAGGACAATTTCCTCCCGTTCCCACTCTTTATCCGCATTAGGCTTGGATGTTTGCATCTCTAAAATTGTAAGGAGGTTGTTTTGCAGTGGTTGTTATTTGTTATATTCTAGACAATATCCCTTAATTCTGGGAAGACCTTTTTTTTCTGGTGAACAATTTCAGACAAAGCCAAGAGCCTCCCTTCAACATCTGAGAGTCATGGTTCAGAAGATCAGTCTGTCTTCAGCTAAGGAGAGAGATCAAGGCAATGTAGTTCTAAAAGATCCTTCTGAGACAGACTCTGTAAAGGGATCTGGTTAATAAGAAAGGTTATTTTCCAGAGCAGATTCCTTCTGTGAATTACTCCTGGGATCCTGGAGTTGAAAACAGAGGGGCAAGTCTCCTAGAAAGTGAGAGGCTGCTGCAGAAGAGGAAGGGGTAGCTGTACCAGAGCGATGCTGAGCCTGCTCAGTTCATGTGCTCTAGACAGCAGCAGTCTGGGCAAGGTATCATGCTAAAAGGAGCTGCACTACATGCCAGCGCCTGTGTACAAGGCTGTGCTGTGAATGTGGCAGCTTGCAGGATCCAAACTCTGTCTGCGCCCAGGTTGGTAGTTAAGTGTAGTTCCTTTGCCTCCGAAACATCCTAGGGGAGAACTCTTCAGACCTGTCAAATGTGAGGCATATGCACTGGACTCCCATTTGGCATCCACCTCGTGCTCCCCCAGGGAAAGCATTTAACCCTTGCATATACCCTGTGCCTGGTACAGTGCATTAAAAGATCAGACCTATCCTGCATCTTCCAGGGTCACTTTGGACATTTTTGGCTACTTATTCTGCATGCTTTTTGAGACATAGACTGTTTCTCTTTGTATGCTTGTGGGGGTGGCAAAACAGCAGGACCTTGTGTTTGGCCATTGGGTGTTCTTGCAACGCAAGCTGTAGAAGTACAGAAATTGTCTGCACTCAAGTAGCTGTAATTATCGTGGAGGAGAGCTTTCACAATGTTCTGCAGGCAGTGACAGGCAGAGAGTCCCTTTGCTACAGTCTGAAGGCAGGAAAAGTGCTGTGCTTCCAGGGAGGTCAAAGTGAAGACCACACACTGAAAGAAGCTGCAAAGAAGCTATGCAGTCCTCGCTGCTCTAATCCAAAATTTTGCCATATAAACTTGCACTTCAGCATCCTTTTCCCAGAAAACTTGCTGAATTCTTGCTAAGGCGAAGAGCCAAAATACAGCTATGCTTCTGTGGGTGATTCTCTTCTCTCCTGGGAAAGATTGCTAGTAAAGACGATTTCCCAAGAAGGTAATACAGGAATATGAATCTGTTACGCCAGAAAACAAAACCAAACAGAACATTAGCAGGTAAAGAACACCTGTAACTCACAAGAAAATAAAAAAAAAAGAAATTGGTAGAGAAAAAGCTTTAGATTGTTGAATGGGAATTTCCAGTCCTGCAAAAATAAGGAATGATTATTTTTCCTGCATTTTTCAACAGACTACAAGCCAACTTGCAAATATGATAGCATGTCTTCAGAAAATTTCGGAGACGTCATTGACGTTATCGTGTTTATTTTTTCTCCAAAGCCTTGATTAAGATCTTTAAAGCCGCGATCTGAGTCCTTTAATCATTGTGCTTTGCTGACTTCTGCCCTATGAGACAAAAAGTTTCACCTTGATTTTGGTTCAGTTTTCTGCTCCCTGCCTCTTCAAGGCAGTCCATGAAGTAAAGTCTCAAGTAAGAGAGATAGAGGGAAGATGATTATAATTCATAACACATACAGAGCATGTGAGGATTATCTTTACAATAAAATCCCACTAGTTGAGAAAAGGATTCACAGTAGTGTGGGTTCTGTGCAGCAGGGCTAGCTGTTTCGTTCTGTTCACTTAACAGTCTGTCTCTCATTTCCCAGCCTCTGTCTTTTTTACCAAGGTATAGTTAAAGGAAATTTTATCTTCCTCAAAAAATCCATTTTAGAAAGACAAACTCAGTATTAAAAAAGAGTTTATTGCTTGAAAGCATGGCACCCAAATCCATGTCAAAATGTGCTACAGGCTTTGCCACAACTGAGCAAACTGCTGGTCCACCTGATGTACCACCTATTCCACTTCCCTGGCTCACCCCTGCCACGCAGCCTTCCCCTGAAGCTCTCAGTTACACCCTGTGCTGTGGGGGGAAACGTCTTCCTGATTCTACGTGTTGCTCCATGTTAGTCAATAAAGAAAGATGACTTCTAGCCCTTATTTTTCTCCTGACTGTAGAGACCATGAGCTATGTGTATTCCAACTCATAGTCCTTTTTTTTTTTCTCATTCTTAGGTGTTTGTCTCAAAACTAACATGAAAGAGGTAGTTTCACATACAATGTGTAAAATAATTCTTTCTTTCTTTTTTAAAATGTAATAGTTTTTATATTATTCCACGATAAAATGCTAACAGGAGCAGGAAGTCCTGGTTGTTTTGGATAAGAAGCCCTTGTAGGTTATCTTGTCCATTTCTGAGGGTTACTGAGGTAGCTATTCAGAATAGCATAGAAGTTCCTACTATAACAAATCTAATTTTATATTCCTGGCCAATTAGGCTGGGCAGCCTGTTCGTGAGTCTTACAGGTCCAACACCTCCCACTCTCAGATGCACTTATGCCATACTGTACTAGGCAGCCTTCATTAGGCTGGTGAGCTGACTAAGTAACACAGTGGTCTTTCTCATCTCTAATTTGGATGATTACCTACCCATCCTCTTCGACAGCTTTGACCTTCTGTACACCATTCAGTATCTTGCATAGCTATTTTCTTTCTTACAGTTCTTTCGAAGCAGAGGCCCTGATCTGGATGGAGGGAGCAGCCCCAGCTGCCTTTCATCAGGTTGCTGCAGAGCCCACATGTGTTCGGCCAACTGGCTGGATTGGGAGTCTCATACGGAGCAACCCCCCAAGGCACTGCTACGGACGTCATAGCACTTCTACCACGCTTTAATGAGCAGCACTGGCTTCAATTTTGCCCTCACTTCTACCTTTTGGCTATCTCTGCACACACTCATCTGAGCCCTGTTCTCCCCACACTCTTTTAAATTTTCACTGCACAGATCCTGCACGCAGATCTTTTCCCTACCCTGGACAACGTTTCAAGTGATGCTTTTCGTATTAAAAAGAATAATAGAGAAACAAGTTAACCTAAAGCCCAGTTTTTCACAGGGCTGTATTGTAAATCTCATGGGAGAATTACGCACCAAAAAAATCTTGTATGTCTGAAACTTCCCAGCAGTATTTTATTACAGTTTTCGTGTGCTATACACAGAAGAGTACAGTAGCCATGTTATTTCTCTGGGCTGTTTCTTCAGCTTACAGCATACTTCCTTCCTGATGTCACATCCTATATCATGATCTTATCAGCAAAAATGATAGTAGAAAAAGTTCGCTCTGACTTCAACTCTTCGAATGTCCATTTATCACAGCATTATAAAAACGCTTGGAAAAAAATGCACTTGCCAATGCATTTCACTGCAACACCTGGAAGAAACTCAAAGGAAGGAAGTGCTAAAAGATGACTTGGAAAATATTAAACAAATGTAACAGCTATTGCTTATCAGTGAGAAAAAGAAGATAAAATAAGCAGGGGGTTTTGTGCTAGGATAATTATCCAGACCTTCAATTTCCTCACTTAATATATTTATTTAGACACTGTAATTAAGCCATTTAATTGCTCGGTATCCTCTAAGAACTGACCTTGATGTGCATAACAAACTGATATTAGTGCAAGATGGGGAAGAATAACTAAAATGAACTTGAAAAGTCTTGAAGCGGCAAAAGCGCTTCAAAGTGTATGACTTTTTGGTTCTGTGTACGATCAGTTGTCTTTTATTCATGAAGTGTCAAAGATCACAGAAGACAGCAAAATGAATGTAAATGATGCTGGGGGAGACTCCTGAAATCCCAGATGGTCACCCAGCTCGATCACTTCACAGGACTTCCCAATTCTTACGGTTTCTGTGCTTATTAAGTATCTTCCTACTTAACCTATTGCTTCCCTGATTTTATTTTTATTTTTAATTAGGAAAGAGAATTTCCCTAGAGAGATACTAATCTTTTATCCAGCCTTATTGGAATAGAAACGGAGAGGAAAAACCCTCCTAATTCTACCTATGTTCCTCATAAGGCATAAAGGTAGCTAATCCCACCCAAATTAAATGGAACCTAGAATTAAGGTTTCCCTCTTCTTAGGGAACTGCTCCAATTCCTTAATTATTTTGGAAGGGATTAGTGTTGTCATCACACACCCATCACCAGCAGATGGCTAGACAGAATGGAAAGTTCTCAGTCTTACTGGAAGACATAGGAGGACACATATAGAAGGCATCTAAGCGTCCCGTGCCGTCGGGACGGGAAAGATTCATTCAGTATATTAGCTAGACTTGAACTTTGCTTATTGCTGGGAGCATCTGCCTCCTTCTGCTTCCTCTTTCACATGCAAAGTATGAAAAGGAAAAATTTCCCTATACTAAAACCTGGATAGACTTTCCCTATAGACGGCATTTCTCCAATCTACTTGGGTATGCTCTAAATTTCAGTGGGTTCACTAATCTCATACATTACTTGGATAAAGTCTGCCTAAAAGTCACAATTTTTACACCAAAGCAAAGAACCAAAATTCACCTTTCTTCACTTATATTGAAAGGCTGAATTCACTGAGTGTTGATGCCCTGACATCGCGCTGAACAGGAGTTTTCGACAATGTTTGAGCTTGGTTTTTCAAGATTCTCTTGCACCAATGCAAGGGTTTTGTTCTATCCTTGTTTATATAAAAAATAAACAACTGAAATTGTGTTTTTGAGCCAATGCTTACCATTGCAAACACATATTCATATACGGGTTGTTTCAAATGTATCTCAAATGGCCAACAGTCACCGGCACACAAGCTTTGCAGAGAGAGAATGAGTTGTATATTTATTGTTATTAGTTGAAAAAATGCTGCTGTCTGGCCTCGTGCCTTTGGGCATAAACTAACCCAGCGCACGTTTGAGGATGCTGTTCTGAAAAGAGCAACAAAAGCTCATTGCTCCCTGCCACAGGCTGGTGTACCCAGAAGCTACAATAAAACTCGTTTACATTTGGACTTCTAGCAAGGGACAGGTAAAGGTGCTACTGACAAACTGCCTTGCATCTAAAGGTTCCCCAGTGCATTGCTTATCTAGGGCTATTTCTAAGGTAGCTCTGTTTGGACCTCTTTGTTGTTGCACAGTAACTGTGCTTTTTTATTTTCTTTTTTTCTTTTTTTTTTTTTTTCATTTTCTTTTATGCTGAAGCTGATGCAAAGATAAATGTGAAAAAAGCATGACATTTCCTTTTTGTTGTGTGCTTGTGATTGTTATTATGCATGTCCCCAAGGTAGCTCAGCCACCACCTGGCACTGTTTGCACACTCTGGCCTTCCCGTCAGTGAAAGCTCTGGAATCTGGGAGCAATAGAGCTACTTTGTAATCAAAGTGGTCATTCCGGTGTGAACATTAAAAGTCCTGACGCATTCACACAAAAGGGCTCTGGTAGCCATTATTCCATCCCATTTACCCTGCAGAAGTATACACACTCGTACAAGCTCTGTTACAAACTCTGAGCAATTTCTCTAAACTTGCACTTAGCTGTGAAGTCTGCTGCTTCTATTACAGAATTGAAAAAAGCTTGTCTATTTTTTTTTTCTGAGTATATTACTTGTAATAAAAGATACTACCTGTGTCTACAAGTGTTTTTTTGACTAACTCCTTAGATTATCACACCTACAAAAATATGCCACGAGGCATATATTTCAAGATCTCAAATGGCATACAGATGCTTGCTGGCTCACTTTGAGAAACAGTGTTCTACTACTAAATTGATTTTATAACTCTATTAGTAACAGTTAGAATCATTTAAAGCTCTTCAGGTAGTAAAGCACCAAACAGATTTCTCCACATCCTCCCATTTTGCTGGGGAACACTCACTCACCTCCAGTAATAAAATGATGTGAAAACCTGATGTGGATGAAGTGAAATAACCCTATTACTTAAAATATAAGAATATCTACAATAAGAATCGAACAGCACAGATAAAAAGAGAACCTGAATGTGTCCAATTACAGGAAGATCTATACTTTGTACACAGATTTAATTTTTGACCTTTGTGTTAAATATAGGAAGGCAACCGTATGACCCTGTAAATGCAGTCAGCAGAAGCAAAGGCCAAATGGACCACTTTGAACAAGTGGAGAGGTGAAGGCTGGAAACACAAAGACTGCAGTGGCAGAAGAAGTTAAGTCAGTGCTGCGAAAAGGGTGGGGAATGCCACCATGAACTGCCACAGGAAGCTCAGAGAATGTGGGGAAGGGACCAAAAGATGGGGAGTTTTATATGGCATGGCAAAATGTGACATGCAGACAGAGGTTAATGATATGGCAGGGATGAGCTTGGCCATTGGACTTACAGGATGCAAAGTCTTAGCATCTGCAAATAATTTTGTCTGGTTTATTCAGTAAAACATACATAGTATCATCAGTAAAATGTGTCATGGGGAAACAGCCTTCTGCTGCTGTGGCTCGTGAGCTAACTCAGGTAACAGAGTGGAGATAGGTCTGTGGCTGAAAATCTCCACAGCAACAGGCATATCTGCTAGGTTAGTCACTGCTAGTTCAGACACGGAAAGGGCATTTAATTTAGAGAAAGTTCAGTTTAGAGAAACCCCAGTCATGGGTACAGGCTGATCTGGTGGAAAGCAGCTCTGCGGAGAAGAAGCTGGAGGGCCTGGTGGACACCAAGTTGGTCATAACCCAGTAGTGTGCCCTTTGGCCAATAGGCCAATGTTGTCCTGGCCGCATGAGGAAGGGCACTGCCATCAGGTGGATGGAGGTGAGCCTTTACCTCTACTCAGCCCTGGTGAGGCCGACTTGGAGGTGCAGTTCTGGGCCCCCAGTGAAATAGAGAGAGCCCAGCAAAGGGCTGCTAAAATGGTGAACGGTCTGGAGCAGCTCTGCTTGTGAGGAGAGGCTGAAATAGGTTTACTTAAAATAATTTCAACCCTTTCTGTCTAGCCGTTGTAAGAATTATTGCTGATTTTTGTGAAATAAAAATAATTCAAGACCAGGACTTGCTGTGGGCAAAGGCCAGTTGGAGGAACAGGAAAGGTTTTACCATTTGTTCTGTTCTCCTTTCTTATTTGTCATTGCTGTGATGTTGTGAAGTCATCCAGGAGATGGATCAATGAATATCTTCTTTAGACTTCTCATTTTATCCTTCCCAATGGGACAAGGTGGTTGCTAAACCATATAATGGAAAACTGGGCTGGAAGAGTGATTTCTGTACCCCTCACTGATGGAACTGGAATTATAGTTCTTGGAGCAGTACTTCTCAAAGCATTATATTTTCACAATCTCATTTGTTCATTAATTCACTGATCCTTTTCAGCATGCCTGGTACCAAAATCCATAAAGAAATGATCCATCTAGCAAACTGCACATTGCTGTAGAGACAGGAATTACTCCCTTTAGATCCCTGACAGGTGATACGCACATGCCCTTGAGCAAGAGGTTCTTTTGCAAATCCCTGCTGCATTATGCAAATCTCTAGAACTGATTAGAACATCTTACGAATAACAGTAGCTTCTTGTGCCACCTGTTCACCAAAGCCATGGGAGCCACTGGAAGAAAGTCAGGAATGGATTTTGTAAAGCTGTTTGGACATTGCACTGTATCTGACAAATTCTTTGACAGAAGCAAGTGTGCTTCCTTAGAGGATGAAAACAGTGAGCAGTAAAGCTTCCGAGCCAAAATCTTGCAACAGATCAGATAAGAGAACATGTGTGCCTTGGTTTCTCCGATAAGACTGTATCCACTGAATCATCCCATTTGCTTAAGGAACTTTACTAGCAGTGTACAATTAGAAAGAATGGCATCATAACTGGGAAGAAAGCAAATGAAGCCAATCTACCTCCTGAAACTTGGTGTTTAATGGGAATCTGTAATGAATAGCTGCATTTTGTGAAAGGTCTGTTTTAATAAAACCTCTCTCTGTTGCAAAAGGGAAAAGGAGTGAAATGCACACTAATAACCCCAGCTTATCGGCTATTCTGTAAAATCCTATTTATGAGCCCATGGATGCTAATTAACTGTCTTGCAATGTCAGACAAAATTGTACATTATTCCCAAATGAAAGAGCATGGAAAGTGTTAAAGAAGACACCACACCGATTAATGTCTAAGCCAGGTGTTTTGTGTACCCAGACTCTTCCCGTCTAACAACTTTCCCTCATTATTTTCCTTTTCTTTATAAGGCTCCTGTGAACTCTCTCAACAGCAATTTTTGTTCTTTCCTAAAAGACCACAACTTGGCAATAGTACAGTGAGCCTCTGAGATCATCCCAGAGCCTGAACTTGCCAGAAACCAAGCAGAAGTAACTATGAATAATAAAATGGAATGAGTGCATTTGTGATTGACTTTTGAGAAGAGATATTATCTGGTAACATGGTTGAAAATTCATAGGATGATAGAGTCATAGAATCGTTTGGGTTGGAAGGGATCCTTAATGGCTGTCTAGTCCAACTTCCCTGCAATGAACAGGGACACCACGGCTCCATCAGGTGCTCAGAGCCCATCCAGCCTGACCCTGAATATCTCCAGGGATAGGGCACCCACTACCTCACTGGGCAACCTGTGCCAGCGCTTCGCTGCCCTTATTCTAAGGAACTTCCTTACACCCAATCAAAATCTCCCCTCTTTCAGTTTGAAACCATTTCTGCTTGTCTTATCACAACAGACCCTGCTAAAAAATCTGTCCCCTTCTTTCTCACAGCCCCCCTTTAGATACTGGAAGGCTGCACTCAGGTCTCCCTGGGGCCTTCTCTTGTCTGGGCTGAAGAGCCCCAGCTCTCAGCCTGTCCTCATAGGGGACGTGTTCCATCCCTTGGATCATTTTTGTGATCCTAATTCTCTTGGCTGTGCAGAGAAACATTTGTGAACCACACTGAACTCAGTGCATGTCCCTGTGGAAAAAAAGATTGCCCGGTTTGAGTAGAGAAAAAACCTAGCTTGTTTGGATGAGAGATGTTGCAATGAAGCTTGCCATTATTTTTATGCCATTACTTATTAGTTTTTACATTAAAACCCACATCGCTTGTCAAGGGCTATGAGCCATGTTGGTGCTGAAAACGACGGTAGGTTACAATCACCCCTGTCATTCCATCAGATAAATGGCTTTTCCATGGTGTATCCTATCTTACCGAAATATCAGGAGGGTAATTTATCTCCAAATTATGGCTATTAGTAATTAATAATCTTTTGCTCTGGACTTGAGTGCCCTTTTAAAAGAAGCAGTTTAAATTCAAGAAAAGAAAAAAGAAAACAGAGAAAGAAAATACTGATCCTCTACAAAGGATATTCTTTTGTCTTAAATTTGCAGTAAGAACTACAAAAAGACTAAAAAAAAACCCACAGTGGACTCAAAATAGAGTCCAAATGATGTACACCATCTTCTGCTGTATGTGAGGATAAAACACTTTCCCATCACAGCAGCGGGAAGCCCGTGACCTACCCAAGGGTTGCCAAAACCAGGTCATCTCAGTGATAAACTGCTCGGGGCTGCATTTCCATCCTGAAAAGTTTCCTGATGAAGTGAGAAAGAAAATGTCCGGCCTCTGTAGATACGATAGTTCTTAAAACCTTGATCAAAATCAAATGTCTCCCTCCCTTTAGTAGGAACGTTAAACAGAAGCAGCTGTGCTAGGGCCGTGTAGGCTGGCGGGGTGACCTTCAGGGCTGGTACCTGCTCACCGGCAATTACACAGCGATAGCTGTTGATCATACAGAAAGTGAATCCAACACTTTGTAGGAAATACCTTGGAGGAAACAGTCTCATGGTGAAATGCTGCTCTGCTTTATTTTTTGTGGGCGAATGTTAGCGTTCATAAAAATAAATGACTACCATGATGGATAAGAAACAGGCATCGTTTCTGTGCAGATTTTGTGCAGACTATTCCAGGTGAGACATCTCTGTTGTGGATGATTGTCTCACTTGCACATTCTTGGCTTGAACTTTTTCTTTTGTTAAGAAAGAGAGGAGAGACCTATTTGAAACTTTCCCAAACTTGTGGAGAAGGACAACTTGTTAACTTAGTGGGTTTTTAAAGTTATGACTATTTTTTAAAAATGAAAGTGGGGAAAGAATAAGCAAAAGCAGAATGTTTTCTGCTGAAATGATCCCTGTGTTTGGGCTGCCTTGTTTTTCTAGTGGTAGGCAATTTGGGCTATTGAAGAGGGCAGGGAGCCTAGTGAGTCTGGCTGGGAAGGTTAAGTGAGGAAAACACTGTTTTGCAATATTTATTTTTTCTCATCTGAAAATCTGGGAGCTTATCTAAAGAACAGTGGCAACTTCACTTTCAGATCAACCAATTGCTTCCTTCTGAGGTTCGTTGTATGTGATTTTAAGCTCTGTCTAATTGAGACTGCCTTATCTGTGTTATTCTTAGAAACCAGAAGTTAATCCATAAGAGCCACAAGTTTATCTTTCTTCTTTCTATCCACATCTCGGCTCAAAAAAAACCCATGCCATCACCCTGCTCTGCCTCATTTATCAAAATAATATTGCAGCTAATCCTTCTGGAAGAACATGGTGTGAGACAGGCAGGGCAGAACACCCACATTCCCAGGGTTTTTTGAGAGAAGGAGGTCTGGATGTCTGTGCTTTGTCTTGGTGGTGCCAAGGGCTTTGGTTGTATGGTTGGGATGACTGAATGAGAACACAGTGTCATGGGAGAGCTTAAGAGCCTGAACCCCCTCCAGATCCCCATGTAGGGAGGAGATGAGAAATGATCACCCACAAGACTAACATGTGCTCCTTATTCCACCATTGTCTTACCATACCCTGGTAATGTCCTGTTTTACAATTCAACCCCAAATCACCAGTTTCCAGAGCTGTCAGCATCGGTCATCATGTCTGGATTAACTGCATAGAAAAGCCGTCTTGCTCTCCCCACATCCCAGAATATTCAAATCTGAGTCAAATGCCCACATGGTAAATGAGTGTATTAAGTGTAAAGGTTCCCTTGGAGGACTGAGGGCTGTGTTTATTTGCAGAACAGGTGAGGTCTGCTATTGAGGTTAAATGAGAGAATGGGATATTTGCAGAAAACATGTTTAAATAGTTCTGGTTCAGTGAATGCAGGTTGCTATTGAGCACTCTAACAGAGTTGTATAATGGGTGCTGGAAAGTTAACTGCTTGGCCAGGTTTAGGTACAACTTTAACCCCGGGTAGAAGGCTTTCTTAAGCAGTTATTTGGCTTCCTGTGTATAAACACTGAGTGAAGCAAGGAGTTCTCTGCCTCAGACTGTGTTCCCTTCTGAATTTTCTTATTCAGACTTTTTGTTTCTTTTAGTCATGTTGAAGCAACAAAACCAAACAGCTCACAGCGATGTGCGCACGTATACCACGCACATGCAAAGCTCAGCTCAGGTCTCCAAATACCAGGCAAAAGACCTATGCTCCTGAATTGGTTATTCCCAGAACTCAAGGTCTTGCATTTCGATTATGCCACAGAAAGTGAGGTTTTCATCTGCAGCCAAACCTACCAAAATACAGAGTGGTGGCCCTCTGAAGGAGCGGCATCATCTGAAGAAATGGTTAAAAAGTATTTTTTGGGGAAACTGCTCTATTGACATGGTGGGAAATACGTGAACTTCAATGGGAGCCGAGTCCCGAAGCACAAAAAGTGATTTAAGATCAGTGAGTTGAACAATGTTGTTGATCCCTGGAGCAAAGGGTATAGCTTCAAAAGAGCAACAACTATGCGAAAGGCCCAAACATGAGTACTTAGTTGATGGTTCACAGAATCAGAGGCATTAGGAATAGAAAAGACCTACAGGGTGAACTGTGATTATTCTGCTTCGGTGCTCTGTCCTGTGCTTCAAACTGGACGCAGACTTCTCTGACCCAAATGCAGATTTTAATTTGAGCCTTGTATAATCAATTTGATTTAGGGTCCTCAGTCAGTCTCTCACAGAAAGAAGATTTGAAACGTGGATATGCTCATGCAAGGTCATT